>NW_027424737.1:0-57872 GCF_003597395.2 Chelonoidis abingdonii
AATTAAAATGATGTAAACTGGGCACCAAAACACTAATGAATTTGCCCATAGGTGCTGGACCCAGTAGTGCTGCTGCTGTACCCCCTGGCTTGAAGTGGTTTCCATCATGTACAGGGTTTACAGTTTGGTTCAATGGCTTCCAGCAGCCCCACTATAAAAATTGTTTCAGCGCCCCTGAATTGGCCGTCAGTAGATTATGTCGAAGCAGGCTGCAGACCTTACAAAATGCTCTGGCGCCCCATATATGGACTGCAGGCCATAGGCTCTGCACCTCGATATCAGAACAATGGGAGATACAATCCTGCCAGACATCCTCCAGCTCTTTGAGGAGAATTGCAACATGAGACACCCACACAACAACTCCTCCAAAGCTGCAGGGCAAATAGACATTTTTGGTGTTCAGCCAAAAGTTTTAGGCTGAACATTTCTGGGGTTTAATATTTTCATTAAAAAAAAACAACCAATAACAAATAATTTACTGTGTAAAAACTCCCCTGTTTTATGACAAGCACCAGTATTTCCATGGTTCAGGTCTGAATTTGCCAACTTTCCATTTGACTGGGGAGAAGTTGTCATTCAGCTCTTCCTGGTAACACCAGAGAATGATTCACTGGCAGTTACTGATCTTAGAACACAGAATTGTGCATGAGCTGTTCAAATCCTTTGTCAACAGTTAATTTCACCTGCCACTGAGCTGCTCATTCCCCCAACTTTCAGCTAGCTCCCTCTGAAGTTTTCACTCTCATTCCCCAGCCTGAACTCACCAAAGCAATTCCATGTCATCTGCAGATTTTGCCACCTCACTGCTCGTCCCCTGTACCAGATCATTAATAAATATTTGAAACACCACCAGTCCTAATGCTGAATATTGTGTCAACCCATATTTTACCTGTTGCTGTGTTGAAATTGATGGTTTATTCTACTTTTTGGCCCAGATGCTCAAAGATAGGTAGGCTCCTAACTTCCACTGAAATCAACGGAAGTTAAGAGTCTAGATATCTCTGAGGTACTGGGCACTTGTTTTCTGTTGTGTAACCATTTTCTCATTTGTGACAGCATTTTGTCTCATATTCCATGACTACCTAACTTCCTTAATAGCCTCATGTGAGGGACTTTGTCAAAGAAAGTCCAAGTATATTATGTCAGATGGCTCCTCCCATAGTCACTCTTTTGTCAGCAAAATGAAAGAATTATAGTAGATAAATGAGGAATGATTTTCTGTAGTAGAATCACAAGTTGCTAGTCTCTATCTTGACATGCTCATCCTGGTATTTTTGTAGTTTTAAAATTCATTTTCACCATCACTGCCAGAGAGATGCAAACAGAGACATATTTGCTAATCTAGGTGTTAGATAATGCCCCCAGCCAATGCCCTTCATCCCATTACTCTGTGCATCACACCATTGCTATTGCCAGCCCTTTCTGAATCCACACTAGTCTGCCAGTTGCCCCTCAGTCCTGATCTTCAGTCATTTTTGCCACTCCACTTCAAGGCTTTTAGACATCTCTGGAAAAAAAAATCATCTTTATCCTGATCCATTGCATTCTACCTGGTAACTGCTTATAAAGTTTCTATTTTGGGGCTCTCAAAATACCAGTGTCATGAATTACTCAATTCTTATTTTCTCAGCAATTACAAAATATTTCAGTAAATGTAACAGAAAATGCATTTTCAGTAAACATTTACTCCTGACTGGAAGCAATTCTTCCTGGGGGAAGGTTCAGATTTATAGAATGCATAAAACAGTTGAAAGGGATGGAGAGCACCATCAGTGCTTCAAAGAACTTGAACAAAGTTAGAAGCCAACAGATTGGCATCCCACTATCTACTGCTCCCATGTGACCTAAAGGGCATTTTAATGATGCCCTTTGTGCCAGGGGTGAGATTGACAGCTCTAAAGGATTCTGTCTCGAAATGCAAGCAGACCAAATAAATACGCCCTGCCTCTAATTACTCCTTTTGAATCCAAGAAAGAGAGATGTCTCTCTTGCAACAGGCAGCTTTAATATTACAGGACGGAGACTAACGTGAGTAAAATAAATGTTTTCTTTTCTTCAGCTACCTGGTAAATACACCCAGATCCTTTCTTTTCAATGAGAAACAGTTCCCCCTCCCCACCTTATCCTCAAAATGGTGAGTCTTTTACCACCAAAATGTTGTCTTGATTATCCCTTGTATAATTTTCAGTAAAATGGGACAAAAAGCCTAAAATACCGTGAATGAGGAATGTGATTTTTTTGACAGGGTCATATATGAGGCTAGAGACCCTCAGCTGTTGTTGATTGTCATAGCAACATGGATCACAATAGAGCTGTGATGATTTACACCAACTAAGGATCTGGCCCAAAGTGCTTTAATGAGCTAAGTTACTGTATACGCTCCTCAAATGAAAAAAAAGTAAAAGAAAGATAAAAATACCCCTTATTTGCCAGGAATCAAGTTGCAAGTGTGGTAAGTTAGCCTCCCAGTCCCAGACCTGGACCTTAGCGTCCAAAGCCTGGTCCTGTCCCAAACCTGGACTTTTGCGTCCAAAAGTCTGGGGGCTTACCTGAAACTCCCCCAAGCTCACTACCAACTTGGATATTATCGCTGCCACCAGGTCAGGTATTTATTTAGAGAGCCTGACCTCCCCCTTCCCTCTCTCTGGTGCCCCCAACTCTTCCTTTGGGGAACCCCCAAGACCCAGAGCCCTGGGTCTCTCTCTCTCCTCTCCCAGCTTCCCCCCCCTTCCTGGTTTAGCCGGTGCAATGCTATGCTTCACTCCTTGAATACAACCGGAGAAGCAATCTAGCTTCCCCGAGGCTAGGTCCTTACCTAGTCAGCTTACACAAGAAATTCCCCCTCCCGTTTGTCCTCTAGCCTTTCCCGCCCTTGGGACAATAAGGAGGTGAGGCACCGAGTTTGGGCGTTCCCCTCCCCCCTCTGCCTCCCTAGAAAAGAAACTTTCACAAGGTTTAAAAAGAAAACTTTATAGAAAAAGAAGAAAGAAAATATAAAACAATAATCTTGCATTAAGAAACTCAATACAGGCTCTTGCTTATAGGAAAAGATAAAGAACCAGTCTGATTTAAAAGATAGCCCGATTAACCCAGTCCAACAAATCCACATACATGTAAATACAACCCAAAGCTCCTCATAGCCGAATTGCTGGGGGGTTTCTTTGTACTCACAGATGTGTAGGAGAAACTTGGAGATAAGATGCAGTTAGGAGAAAGCTTGTTAACTCACAGCCGAGAAAACAACAAAAGACACAGCCATCCACATCTATTCGTACAACCCAAAGCTCCTCATAGCCGACTTGCTTTGGGGGTTCCTTTGTACTCACAGACTTTTGGTATAATATCTGAGTTATGCAGTTCCATGCTAGTACCAGGGGCCAGAACAAGTCTGAGAGCTTCTTTTAACCATGATTTAACTACAGCCTCCCTTTGTTGAACCTCTGCTGTTCATTCATACCTCCTTTCGTTATGTAAAAAACACCCCCTCTGTGAATATTAACTTGGTTATCTCCAAAGAATTGCTTTGTGGAAATTACCCTGGGACTTTATTCCAAATGTGAGATTTTGGTTAACTTCTCATAAATATATACTGGTTCTAACTGACAATTTAATTAGGGACGGGTGCTAGGGCTGCAATATAAGGCTGGTTTTCAAACATTTCATCCACCTTTCTGCTCTACATCAGATTGTTGCAGAGTTCAGAGAATTATAGAACATAGATTGGAAGGGACCACATGGGTCGTGTTCTAGTCTACCCCAGCCATGGGGGGGGGATGCAGTGTTTTGTTGTGTCTGACTAACCCAAGACAGATGGTGATCCAGCCTCCTTTTTAAAACCTCCAGTGAAAGGAGCTTCCACAGCCTCCCTTGGCAGGTTTGTTCCATTGTCCGACTGCTTCTCACAGTTAGGAAGCTTTTCCTGAGCTTTAATCTAAATCGGCTGTGCTGTACTTTGAACCCTCTGCCTCTGTGTCTTGCCCTCTGTGGCAAGAGAGAAAAAACTTTTCTCGCAACTTTTTATAAGCAATGTTTCAGGTATTTCAAGATTTGCTATCATGTCCGCTCCTTAATCTTCCTCTTTCTTTTCCAAACTAAACATACCCAGTTCCTTCAGCCTTTGCTCACATGGCTTGCATTCCATCCCTTTGTCACTCCTCTCTGGATCCTTTCTAGTTTCTCTACATTCTTTCAAATGATACCGGGCTGTAGAATGCCATGAAGAGATATTGGCAAATGCCATTGCCTGCTAGGGATGCAGACTTTGAAAATTCTGAAGTGATCTTTCTATTTTATTTTATTTTTCTTTAAAAGGAGTAAAACTTGGCAATTATACAGACTCACATGAAATTAGTTTGTTTGCAAATGTCACACAACCAGAACAGCATAACTTGGCTTTTGTATCTTGGCTTTCCACTGTATTTCACAATGGTGGTATCCACCTCCCAGTCCCATATGGTTAATCTTGAATCATAAACTGTACCTTGGCTGTGTTTCTTTCTTTTACCCCAACAGCATCTGGAATATATGGCACATGGTAATCACACTGGAGTGTCGGTGTTCATCCTTCTAGGATTCAAAGGCAGTCGATCGCTGCAAGCTGTTCTCTTTGAGATGTTTTTGCTTATCTACAGCATGAGCCTAGTGGAGAACCTCAGCATGATCTCTTTAATCAGGATCGAGACGCGGCTACACACTCCCATGTATTTCTTCCTCAGCAGCTTGTCCCTTGTAGACATCACTTACTCTTCCATTATTGCCCCTAAAGCACTGGTGAACTTCTTAGCAGAGAGGAAAGTCATTTCCTTTGCTGGGTGCGCCACACAATTTTTCTTTCACTCCTTCTCCACAACCTCTGAGGCTTTGCTTCTGGCTGTAATGGTGTATGATCGCTACATAGCTATATGCAAACCGCTGATGTACACGGTCATTATGTCCAGGAAAGTCTGTGTTCAGCTGGTAGCGGCATCATACATTTATGCCTCCATTAATACCATTGTGCACACAGGCTCTTTGTTCAGCCTGTCCTTTTGTGGTCCCAATATCATTGATCACTTTTTCTGTGACCTCCCCCCACTCCAAAAATTCTCCTGCTCTGACACTCACATGGGTGACACTGTGCATTTCCTCCTTTCCATCATAGTTGCATTAAGTACTATTCTGGCCATCCTTGTTTCTTATGTTTCTATCATGGTAACCATCTTGCGGATTCACTCCAACCAGGGCAGACGCAAAGCTTTCTCCACCTGTGCCTCCCGCCTGACGGCTGTGTCCATACTGTATGGGGCTCTGTGCTTTATGTACTTACGACCCACATCCAGCAACTCAGCGAAGTACGACAAAGTGGTGTCCGTGTTCTATACCCTTGTGATCCCCATGTTGAACCCCCTGATCTACAGCCTGAGGAACAAGGAGGTGAAGGACGCCTTGAAGAAGACAATATACCAGAAAATGATTCCTGACTGAATCTAACTGAGAGGCTCAGTTTCATGTTTTAATAATAAATAGAAGTGAGAGGATCTGGTCTGAAAATGGAATTTCTCTGCTATGGAAAATGTTGAGATTTAAAAAAAAAAGTATCATCCTAACTCAGGACAATATGGGATAATATGGAGTACTTCCCTGGAAGTCAGGGACATCCCAGTTCCTGGTAATTCAGACAGTCACCCCCACCCCTGCAACCCACCCCTAGCAGCACACCAGGCAGGCAGCCTGGGGAACTGGCCCCCAGGATGACTACTATTTGAGTAAGAGGCTGAAAAGAAGAGCTTGGAGTTATCTAAAAGTGAAACTGAGAAGACGGGCCACTTGCTGTGTTGCCTCAAAGCCACAAAGATACATTCAGGAGGCCACACATATACAGACTGAATTAAAATGCATCACAGGAAGCCTGGTCTTCCTGCCTGGTACCTTCCAGGCCATGTGCATGCTTGCTGGCTGATGGGTGGGTGGGCAAGCCGCCCTGTTCCTCCAAGCTCTCAGGCTCCCCAGCCTACCTAGTCCCTGGGATCCTCATCTTCCTTGGCAGCCAGTTGCCCAGGCTTCCTGCTTGCTGTGCTGATGGACTGGAGAATGTTCTGTATCCCCAGGATCTGAGACTTCCCTGACTTCTAGGATTCCCAGATTGTCCACTTCCCTAGTGATTGTTTTTTCTATATTCAATCTGCTTTATTTAGTCGGCTTTTTTAAATAATTTCTCTCTGAAGGACTTTATATATTTGATGCTCTTCTTCATGAGGTGAAGATAGGCTGACATCATCCTGATTCAGTGTTATTTTCTCCCAGAATTAGGTATTTGAGTGAAATATAATAGTTGATCCTCTCTTTAGTAGTCACTGTGATCCGGTATAAACGATAGCACAAGAAGCAAGGCAGGAGAGAATCAGAGTCAATAATGGCAACTTTTCACCCCCCACCCCCACATGTTGGCTGAGCATCAGGCAAGGAATATAGCCACTGGAGGCAATGGCATACCCCTGTTCAACATCCAGTCAGCCAAGCGCTCCTTAAACATTGGTAGTTATGTGTTAGACATAGAAAGGGTCAGAAACCGCTCTCTCTTCCTCAGAAAATTCCCACATTTCATTCCAAATTGTAAGAAAGAGCCAATATTTTGACATTTCCCACAAAAACCACAATTTGGAACAATTTCATTTGGGACCATCAGGAGGTTTCATTCTGATAATGTCTAAATATTTCATTTTAATAAGGTTGAAACTCTGTTTTGCAAAGGTTAGAATGTATCATTTCAATAAGGAAAATGTTTTGGTTCAATCTTATTTCTTTTTTTTTACTTTTATATCATATTAAACTATTTAATATAATATACACCTAGAGCATCCTCCAAAGACCTCTTTCACCTCTGTTCACAGGGGTAGCCATGTTAGTCTGCTTCAGCAAACACAACCGGAGTCCTGTGGCACCTTAAACACTAACACATTTATTTGGGCATAAGCTTTTGTGAGCTGGAACCCACTTCGTCAGTTTATGCCCAAATAAATGTTAGTCTTTAAGGTGCCACAAGACTCCATTTTTTTCACCTCCTGGTTCCTCAGGCCGTAGATCCAGGAGTTCAGCATGTGGATCACAAGGGTATAAAACACAGAGGTGATCCTGTCCTTTTCCATGAAGTACTTTGAGCTGGGCCATGAATATATAAAAGAGCCTGTTTCGTAGAGGATGGTGATGGCCATCAGATGGGAGGTGCAGGTGGAGAAGGCTTTGCTCCTGCCCTTCATGGGCTTGATCTTTAGAAGAGTGACCATAATGTGCATGTAAGAGATGAGAATGATCAGGAGAGGAGATGTTACAATCATAGCGGCACAGGTGAAATGAACAATGTCTGCAATGCGAGTGCCAGAGCAGGTCAGCTTTAGGCTGGGGGGCACATCACAGAAGAAATGATAAGGAAGTGCTATTTAATAAAATCTTGACTAACCTCAAGCCCTGTCCAGCCAAAGTGGAGTGAGTATCCAATAATCCAGGAAGAACTGACAGCTGTCTACAAAGCAGTCTGTCTCCTCTAAGAAGAAACCAACCACCTAAACAAATTTCAGCTCTAGATGTGTAGACGAGGCCAAATTCTCAGCTGTATAACTCTGTGGAAGTAATTTACTTCGTATTATGAGGCTTAATTGGAAGGTTTCCCTTAGAAACTATAGTGAAACAAACCACTGTCAATCTTTTAGGCAACCAAGCAACCATCAAGTATAAATTACTTGTGGACGTCCATGATACTAAAAGGGTTATTGCTGAGTAGGTAGAAGGTGGCACAGAATGGCCTGGCATTATAAAAGTGGGTTTAAAATGCTTCAGCTTGGCCATTGGGACAAGTCCTTTCCTCTAACTAAAATCCTGGAAGGAAAAGCTGGTACACATGATGAGAGTTCATCCAAATATTAAGTGGTTAAAAGGACTCAAAGGTTCAAGATGTAGAGAGATTTAAAAAAAAATAACAAAAAAGAATGCTTTTTTTCAACCACTCTCAATTTTAGGATTTGACTCATGGGTTTTGAGCACCTGGGGATGGCAATGTGCCCTTAGCACGAACTGGTGCCTGACTGGGAGCTGATCTGCTGTGACCATCTGCGTACTCCCTGGGGTGCCCTTCTGGTGGTTGTTGGGTGCCGAGCTCTTTAGAAAATCCAGGGCTACTGACAGAATTGCTGGGCCCCCAGGGGAAACTGTGTGTGAGGTAGGCTCCAGGCCCCCGGAAGGGGCAGGGTCTCAGGCAGAAGGGGAGGGGCTGGGAGCTAGTCCCCCCCCAGAGATGCCTTGAGCGCTGCCTGGCCCGTGCCACCTGGAGCTCCAGCGGTGATTACCACTGCCCCTTTTGCACCCACACCACACCCATTCGCAGCTCTGGGTGCCCCACTCTGCTGCTGGCCCAGCCAGTGATTAAATCCCTGTGATTTAAAGTGGCAGGGAGCCCTGGGCAGCCCAGAGCTTCCGCCTGCTGCTGAAACACCGCACTGCACTGCTACTGTGACTTAAAAGTGGCAGGAAGCTTTCTGCTGGTACGACCCTGGCAGCAGCAGTGGCCCTGACAGTCCTGGGCCCTTTTAAGTCACCAGAGCGTGTGGTCTGCCTCCCTTGCCCGCCCCTCTCCCTTCCGGTCACTGGACCTGGGAAAATCTGCCTTCCTTTGTTCTTTTTCATGGAAGGTGCGCACATTGGGTTATTCACAGAAATCAAGCTACAATCCAGAGAAATCACTCCCTGCCTTTTCTTCCCTCTATTGAATTAAAACCATATCCAGTATTTACATTTACAGAGAAAAAACCTTCCTCTCTCTTATTCTCCTAAAGGCCTCTTTGACTTCTTTATTCCTCAGGCTGTAGATCAGGGGGTTCAGCATGGGGATCACCAGGGTATAAAACACAGAGATGACTTTGTCCTGATCCATGGAAGACTTTGAACTAGGCCGTAAATACATGAAAGAGCCCGTTCCTTAGAAGATGGTGACGGCCGTCAGGTGGGAAGCGCAGGTGGAGAAGGCTTTGCGTTGGCCCTTAGCAGAGTTGATCCTTAGGATAGTGACCACGATGTACATATAGGAGATGAGGATAATCAGGATGGTAGTTGATACCAGCATTGTCGCACAGGTGAAATGAACAATGTCTATGATGCGAGTGTCAGAGCAGGACAGCTTCTTAAGAGGGGGCAAATCGCAGAAGAAATGGTTGATATAAGCATCACAGAAGGACAAATGGAATATAAATGCAGTTTGCACCATTGAATTCAGAAAGCTCATGAAGTACGACCCCAGCACCAACAACATGCAGAACTGCTTGGACATGATGATGGTGTAGAGCAATGGGTTGCAGATAGCCGTGAAGCGATCATACGCCATCACACTCAACAGCCAGCATTCACAAGAGACGGCGATGCAGAAGAAGAAAAACTGCACAGTGCATCCAGTGAATGAAATGACCTTGCTTCTTTCTGCAAAGGTCATCAGTGTGTTGGGAATTATGATGGTGGAGTAGCCAACATCCAAGAAGGCCAGGTTGCTGATGAAAAAGTACATAGGGGTGTGAAGTCGGGAGTCAATCCTGATTAAGGTGACCAAGGTGAGGTTCCCCATTAGGATCAGCAAGTAGATCAACAGAAACACTACAAAGAGGGTGACCTGCAGCTTCACGTTGTCTGTGAATCCCAAAAAGATGAACTCAGTCACCAGAGTGTGATTTCTCTCTCCCATTTATCCCAGATGGAGTGTCCTTGGCAGGTGAGAAAAGTGAGGTGTATACTGAAAGAGGAGACAATTAAGGCCTGTAGTCAGTGCATAAGTCTGAAGATTTTATAACTATTAAATATACCCTATGCTTCTCTGGGTCACTGTACTGACTAGACCGTATCGAGATTTAAGAGTCTGCTACTGGCTTCAGGCTACACAGGTGGGACTTTTAGTTCTGGCAGTAGAAGCTCATACTGTTAAAGTCAGAGCCGTAGTTCAATCCCCATTGCCAACATTAAGTAACAGCCAACACAGATTTGTCAAGAAGAAATCATGCTAACTCAAGTTAATGTTCTTCTTTGACAGTGTAACCAGCCTAGAAGATGAGGTGAAGCAGTAGATATGATACAGATTTTAGTAAGGCTTTTGACACAGTCGCATGTAACATTTTCATAAGCAAACTAGCACATCTGTCAAACAATTAAAAAAATAATTGTGAGATAAAAAAATAATTGCAATTAATTGCAGGTTTAACAACAATAGAACACCATTTACTTAAATATTTTTGATGTATTGATTTCAGTTACAATATAGAACACAAAGTGTATAGTACTCACTTCATGTTATTATTTTATTACAAATATTTGCACTGTAAAAGATAAAACCGTATTTTTCAATTCACCTCATAGAAGTACTGTACTGCAATCTCTTCTTCATTGCGAAAGTGCTACATACAAATGTAAAATTGTTTTTACATGGCTTCACTCAAAAACAAAACAGTGTAAAACTTCAGAGCCTACAAGTCCACTCAGTCCTACTTCTTGTTCAGCCAATCACTAAGACAAATAAGTTTGTTTATATTTACAGGTGATAATGCTGCCTGCTTCTTATTTACAATGTCACTTGAAAGTGAGAACAGGCATTTGCATGGCACTGCTGTAGCCAGTGTTGAAAGGTATTTAGGTCCAGATATGCTAAACATTTGTATGCCCCTTCATGCTTCGACCACCATTCCAGGTTAGGTTAGTTTTGAGGGGAAAACTGTCTAAGGATAAGTAAGTATTGTCATAAGCCTCCAAGACAGGTTATAGAAAACCCAGAATATGAGACCATAACCCACTTCAAAGAGCTCTACCTTTGACCAATGGGTATCATTGCATAGCAAGCTTCTACTCGGTGTGAGAAAGGATATGACATATGGATACATACATTTCCTACTCCAGAGCGCACTTGCAGCTCCCCATCCCAGTGGAAGAGTTCTCTGCCTGCACAAGGCACCAAACATACTTATTTCCAGATCCCTACTCTGGTCTCTCAGTGTGTGCCAGGTGCATACACCAATCATGCATCTTTCCTGCTCTCAGCTATGATCCCAGAGCTGTGTTGTGCACCATGCACTGATCGCACCTGGTCTGTGCACTATGCCGCACACTGAATGTGCCCCGAATGTGCCTGTAGCATTGTAACTCAGCCCTTGTTGAACTTGTGCCATGCAGATCACATAGCCAGTCCGTATCCCAGCACTGTGTGCATGTGCCACTCATCGAGCATGCCCATTCATGGTTCCTTAGTCTGCTCTCATTGATGCATGCTCAGCTCCTGGCTACAATCCCTGAGCTATGTACTCTGTACCATGCACAGTGCTCAGCCTCCCCACCTGTCCGAATGTGCTGGTGCTGTGTGTTGAATGATTTGTTCCTTGCGGGCTGGGCACAGAACCTGTTCATCATATTGAGTGCTGCCAGGCAGGCGTTCAGTGAGCCTATCCCAACAGAGAGGGTGATTTATCCTGGCTGGGACTCTTACACTCGCCTCTCCGTGTCATTTTCTGTGTGGCAACGATTCGCTCCTTATATATCAAATCCAAAAGGCTCTTTTCCACCATCACCAATCCAGGGCATCATAACTCTGACCTAGCACTGGCTCGCCAAACTGTCCCCCACCCATACATGTTTGGCAGAAATAAAGATAGCTCTATGGCACTGGGAGAGGGGGGAGAATGTCTGTGGAGGGCTGGAAATCTCTAAAGTGACCGTTCCCTAGCTCATCGCTTCCCAAAGTTGCTTCTCTTGTGTTCCAAACACGCGAGAAGAAAGGCACTTGAGAGAGCACCAAGGTGAAATAGCACACAAAATACCGGAGTAAAGGGTTGGGGGGAACAGTCCTTTGGTTCTAGGACCAGCACCTGTGCCCTTAAGTCACCCCTTAGATCGATAACTGTAGCCCTGCATGCTGTGCCCCAGGTGGTTTTCACTGTCTTTTGCTTTCTTTGTCCCTTTGTCTAACTCCTGCTCTTTTATCTGTATAAATAAGACTGTTTAAGCCTTGCATGGCTGCTCACATATTCTGAATGTTATTGGCGAAGCGCTGCGCTAATAAACAGAGTGGTCTGACAAATTGTGAGTCCTGATTCTAACTTTGACACAGGACAGAAGCCCATGGCGCCAAGCCCCAGTACCCAAGGCTGAAGCCGAAGCCTGAGCAATTTAGCTTTTCTGGTGCCCCAGTGGTAAAGGGCTTCAGGCAATTTTATCCCTTAATGCTGACCCTGGCTTTCCTAGGCAGAAATACAGCTATTGTGGCACAGCTGGGCCCAGGAGTTTTTATAGCATGTGGGGGGCACAATGACTCAGAAAGAAAAAGGTTGAGAACCCCTGCCCTAGCTTCTCAGGAATCTCTTAACCGAATTACCCCAAAATAGCACCACCAGCTCGACTCCAAACTACCCTGCAGCATGTCACTTTGGAAATCAATTTACATATATATGTTGATTTTCTTACCCTGAAAATTGTAAGCAGCTGATTTTAGGAAGGGCTGCATAGCTGGATCCTCAGAACAAATTGATCCCAATTTTATATTTCAGATCCCATCCCTGGGTCTGTTCTACCACGTCACTTTCAAAGGCAATCCCCTGATGCGCACACATTTTGAAGCATCTCGAAAAATCAGCTTCTAAATCAGGAGCTTTGCTCTCAGGGAAGGGCCGGCTCCAGGGTTTTGCCACCACAAGCGGCGGGGGAAAAAAAAAGCCATAATTGCAATTGTCGGGAATTCGGCGGCAGATCCACCACTCCGCTTTCTTCTTTGGTGGCAATTCAGTGCCCGGTCCTTCCCTCCAAAAGGGACCAAGGGACCCGCCGCCATATTGCCTCCAAAGAGCCAGACGTGCCACCCCTTCCCCTTGGTCACACCAAGCACCTGCTTGCTGAGTTGGTGTCTGAAGCCAGCCCTGCCTCAGGGCAAAAGTTCCAAAAGAAACCTCTGCAGAATGGAACTAACGTCCACACACAGGCTAAGGAAGCTACCAAGGCTAGGACTGAAGCTCACAGCTGAAGAGTCATGCTAAGACTCGATGAGCACAGACTGTCATCTTGAGCCAGCCTGAGTATGCCCAAAATGCCTGCCAAGCCCAGGTTTGGGGTCCGATTTGAGTCCAAGTCCGCTTCAGTCCACACTCAGCGCACTCTGGCTGGGGTTAGCAAGAACTCAGAACTGTGGGGCCGTACCTCAAGAATTCCAAACACAAGGGACTATCCTTTCGTACCTACCCTTTCCTTCCAGGAGGCATCGCAATTTTCAAGACATCCCAAGCAAGCATGCTGGTTGTAAAGCACTTACAGAAACCAACTCTTAAATAGTAGATAAGTCCCATCATTAAGTATACCAGAGCTACCACTCCCCTCTCATAAGCCAGGCCCTCAACTAGAGCAAATGAGCATTAATTTCAGAGACATTACAGCCATTGAGAATGTGGCCTTTTTGTAAAATCTACCTCCACTGCATGTTTTTTCATACACGACTCTTACCTAAGCAGTCTCTTGTGTGTCCCAGATTACTTGAGGTATCAGCGTGACTTTCCTCATCATTGTGTTGCTGTGCAAAAGGAAAACAATAATAGATGGACGCTTCAGACAATCCCTTCTCCAGATGAATTACCTCCAAATTAGAACTATTTCCACTTGCCAAAAAAAAAAAAAAAATCAAAAGAGGATATTTACACCACCTCCACCTGAACCAGAGTGATGAAACCCATCTGGAGCAGGCAGATGTCTGTCATTGTTGACCCCACCAAAAGAATTGTATTTGGAGATTGCTGGGTTTGTTTATATATTAGTTGAAGTGGCATTTGTAGATGTAATCCCTGGGTGGCCCACAGAGTTCTGCATATCAGGCTAAGCACAGATGGGATCATTAAAATGTCTTTCAAGTCCTCTGGGGATAACTGCACATGGACGTGTTGTCTTCAAAACTTGGGCTCACTTCATGAGCTCACTTCATTCCCTGTTCTTAGGTTCAAAGAAAATGGCCCATTTTTTTCCTCAGCCAGGGAAGCTGAAGGATCCTCACCCGTAAAAGCCTCATTGTAGAATGCAAAGAGCAACATTACTGTATATTCTCCTAGGTAACAAATGTTGTGATTCTTCTAACCTAACAAATATGGTTCCCATGTTAATCCTCTTGCTAAATATACCTGACGCAGCCTCCTGGTACTTGCCTTTGGTCGTGTCACACAAGGTACCTGTTTCCAAATCTGGTCAGTATGTGTTCAACTTAGATGTGCTGGGCAAGACTTTCAACAGGATTCATGGGGCAAAAACACTCATCCTTGGGCCTCACACTGCTCCCACTAAGGTCAATTCAATGGGAACAGAGTTAGGTCAGTTTGAAGTGCTTCTGATAACCCCACCCTTGGTCATCACTTAGGATAGTGCGGACTCTGGCCCAGATCCTCAGTTACTGTGGATCAGCAGAGCTCCACTGAGATGAGGAATTTGCACAGTCTGAGGACCTGACCCTCTGTGTCTTTTCCCTGCTACAAAAGATATTGCCAGATTGTCCTATTTCCTGGTAGCACTCAGAAATTGTCCCCGATTATGAATTGCCTCCCTGCTATAGCCACCTCTGTTCCTTGCATGTTTAACAGCAGGGATGCTCTGCCATTCCGAGGGAATTCCTGTGCAAAGACTTCTTCAGTCCCTGACTATTTCTCTCATTTTAACCTACTCTTATACTCTGTGCTGTAGATTCCTATATTGATTCCATGGCAGGAGAAAACTGCACTATGGTGACCGAGTTCATTCTCTGGGGATTCACAGATCATCCAGAGCTGCAGGTCTCCCTCTTCTTGGTGTTTCCAGTGACCTACATTGTCACCCTGGTGGGGAATCTCGGGATAATCATGTTAATTAGAATCATTCCTCGACTCCACACACCCATGTACTTCTTCCTCCATAATCTGTCTTTTGTTGACATCAGTTACTCCTCAGCCATTGTCCCCAAGGCACTGCAGAACCTTTTATCAGAGAGGAAAACCATTGCTTATGCTGCTTGCGCTGCTCAAATTTTCTTCTTCCATGCAATTTTGACTACACAGTGTTACCTCCTGGCTGTGATGGCATACGACCAATACGTGGCCATCTGTAAGCCACTGCTCTATGTCATCATCATGTTCCCAAAGATCTGTGCCCAGTTGGTGACTGGGTCATATCTCATTGAGGTCATTGGAGCTTCGGTACAAACAAGCGGTGCCTTCGATTATCCTACTTCAGCTCCAAAATCATCACTCATTTATTTTGCAACATCCCTGCAGTTGTCAAGCTGTCTTGTTCCGGCACCTACAATTCAGAGCTGATGCTTTTTCCCTTCTCAGGGATTATTGCTATCACCACCATTTCAATCATCCCTTCTTTTCCATTTACATCCTCTCCACCATCCTGAGGATCCGCTTCACTGAGGGCAGGCGCAAAGACCTTCTCCACCTGCACTTCCCACCTGATGGCCATCACCGTGTTCTACGGGACAGCCATTTGCACTTATGTCCTGCCCCAATCTGAAGACTGACACAAAAAAGACAAAATTGTCTCAGTGTTCTGTATCCTGGTGATCCCATGTTGAACCCTCTGATCTACAGCCTGAGGAACAAGGAGGTAAAGGATGCTCTGAGATCAACGATATGCCTAAAAATACTCTCCTTAATGTTGTTGTGAACCTTTTTTTTCAAATAAACATCTCATAATATATTTCTACAGGTTTTTGAGACATGGCTTATCCTGCTCTTTCATATTCTCTTCTCCTTTCCAAAAACGTCTTTTAGCAATCTATGAGACTCTTCAATGTACTGCTTTGATAGGTCATGTGATGTTCACGAAGCAAAAGCAAAGTGTCCTGCAGAGCTGAACGAGAACTTTGAAAACATTGTATGGATAATTTATTCAGCAAATGTTGATGTCATTCCTCACATAAGTTATTCAATTAATAGTGTTTGCCCAGCTGCCCAGCTGCTAAAACAACACTTAAATTAATACAAAGAAGTAATGTGGTCTAGTGCATTAGGTACTGGGCTGGCAGCCAGGAGACCTGAATTTTATTCCTAACTTTGACCTGCTGTAGGACCTTCAGGAAATCTATTTCCCTCTCTCTGCTGATACAGTGCTTAGCACAACAAGGTCACAGTCTCAATTAGCTGTACTGTTTGGTGCCCCCAGTCATGGAGCCAGCCCCACATTGTGCTACATGCTGGGGTTGTGCAGATGTATGAAATCTAAGATGCCCCAGGTAACATGAATCCCACTCAGCTTGTTACATAGAATTGTGTAGAAAAGTCTTCAAAAGATGGGGACAGATAGACTGCTATGAACTGGATGGTTGGGTTAAAGGAACAGCACTAAAGGGTCTGCAAGGCATCTTGTAAAGTCATGGGTTGGCAGGGCAATGAGCTGAAAGATTTCACCAATGAGAGGAAATGTTTATAGTTCAATCCACTGAAACGTGCTTTATGGTTTAATGTTTATAGTTCAATCCACTGAAACGTGGTTAATGATTTGTGGGATGCAGTATTCATGCTTTCAAGTATGTTGTTTATCTGGGGATAGGGTCACTACATGGTATCACGGGGACAAGTGGGTTGGAAGGCCTGAGCTTTATCATTATGGCTTCCACCTCCATCATCCTCTTGGGGGAACATGCAGGGTTGTTATCATCTCTGGGTAGAGTAAGAGTTTGGTTGTAGAGGCAGCTTCGGGGGAAATGGGAGTTGTATGAGTGGCAGGAGAGTTTGCTGTCTGCTTTGACCTCTGATTAGAGACAATTCTTGAGGCACAGTTGCTCCCTGGGCATCGGTGTTGGGATGAAATTCCTGGAATAAGAGATGGTGCTGCATGTTGTTTGACCATCTCATTTCAGGACTGGTATATATGTGTGAATAGAGCAAGTTACCCTCAGAATACAGCCAGATTCTGCATTGTAGATTTAACTGCTATCGGGAAGCTGAGCTGCAAGGCCCCAGACATTGGCAGAGGGGCATCACTGGTTTCAGAATAAGGGATAACAATATTATTTTTTGTCCATTGTTTATACTGAGCCACGGAGGCTCTTAATGCCCAGACAAAGAGAAAGACAATGTCACTGCCTTGAAGACCATACCATGGACAATAGTGACATCATGCAGAGTTCATCGCTATATTGGAAGTGCCCAAAATTGCAACTTTTCACATTTTTGGAGAAAGAAATGTGTGGGCAGTTAATTTCCTTAGGGCTGATTTAACTTCCTGGTTTCTCAGACTATAAACCACAGGGTTCAACATGGGGCTAAAGAAGGTATAAGACAAGGCAATGAAAGTGTCCTCATCTAGGGGAGAGGTTGATTTGGGTATTAAACAGACAAAAAAAGCACAGTCGAAGTGTGTGATCACAACGGTGAGATGGGAGGCACAGGTGGAGAAGGTTTTGCACCTGCCTGGGGTAGAGTGGATCTTAAGGATGGCGGCGAGGATATAGATGTAAGAGAGGATGATTCCCATGAAGGGGCCTAGCAAAACAAAGGCACACAGAAAAACAATGGCCATCTCAGCGATATGACGATCACTGCACGCCAGCCTCAGAACGAGCGAGATGTCACAGAAGAAATGTCTGATGGCATTGGGCCCACAGAAGGGCAAACTGAATACAAGGGAACTGATGCCTAGCACTATAAGAAAGCCAGTTGTACGTGAAATGGTGACCAGGTCAGCGCAAACCCTCTTGGTTATCACAACTGGGTATTGCAGTGGCTTACGTATGGCCATATAGCGATCGTAAGTCATGGCTGACAACAGGAAACAATTTGTGGCCCGGAAGCCGAAGAAGCAGAACATTTGAGCTGTGCATCCCAGGAAAGAAATCGTTTGGTTTCCCAACAGCAAATTCACCAGCAGCTTGGGGATGACAGCGAAAGTGGTGCAGGTTTCCGAGAAGGACAAAGCGAAGAGTAAGAAGTACCATGGGGGTATGGAGGCTCCAATCAACACTGATGGCTGCCAGAAAGGGGATGTTGGAGGTCAGGATTATCATGTACACCTGGGAGAACACCAGGAAAAGCAGAACCTGCCGCTCTTCCAGGCTGGAGAATCCCAGCAGCAGAAATTGAGACACGGCGCTCTTGTTTCCTTTGGGCATCATCAAAAGCATCTAAACTCAAAAGGGAAAAGGAGGCAAAAGATCTTAGGAGCTACACAACACCATCAGACTTGCTTCCATTAGCTCTAACATAGCCTCAGACATGATCGACTGATTGGTGTGAAGGAACTAAAATAAGTCCAAAACTGCTGATTTTTTTCTGGTATTTTATCATTTATTTTACTGTCACATATTCCTTGCTCAGATATTACAGTGGGGGGAGCCCACTTAAGGAGCTGGGTAGATTGACTGATTGATTGATTGATTTATAAAGTTATGGTAGTAACAGGAGCTTTCGCTGTGATATGCTCTGTTTCTGGGGAGCTGATACAGTATGGACAATGACAATGTAAGTTTATCCCATCCTATTTCTCCAACTTGACTCCCCTTTGTTTCAGAAGAATCACTTCTAGAGAACATGAGAACGGCCATACTGGGTCAGACCAAAAGGTCCATCTAGCCCAGGATCCTGTCTGCTAACCATGGCCAGTGCCAGGTGCCCCAGAGGAAATATGACAGACAGGGAATCATCAAGTGATCCAGTCCCCTGTTGCTCCTTCCCAGCTTCTAGCAAACAGAGGCTAGCGACACCATCCCTGTTCCTCTGGCAATAGCCATTGATGGACCTGATCCTCCAAAAGGAACAACGACTTCATGGATATTTATTATTATTTTTATTTCGTTATTTTCGGTAGCATCAGGAACCTTATCATAACCCAGAATTGATTGTGCTAGATGCTGTACTCAAAACAGAAACAACAAAACAATTTCTGCCACATAAAGCTTACAATTTACAGTACAAGACAATAGACAAACAGGTGGGTTGCAAAACTGACAGATGGGAGGAGTACAGGAAGCAACCCCTCGACGATGATAGGCAGTGGCTGTAGCACACATCTGCCTAGTACGGTCAATGATTCATGTGTAGTCATCAGAGAAGAGGAATGGGTTTTATTATAGTTTTTTTATTGTTTCTGTTTGCAAGTGACAAAATGAGGGTTAATGTATGCCACTCCTAAGGAGTGTTATTACATTCAAAGATATGGTCCAGGAATTACTTCATTGGGAGTTCTCTGGTCTGGGTTTTATACAGGAGATCAGTCTAATGATCACAATTGTCCTTCTGTCTTAGACTGTCTATGATCTCTGCCGGGAAAAAATTGATGTGGGCACATATCTATTAGTAAACTGGACAGACATAGAACGTGGGAGTGGAGTGAACCCTGGTTTCTATTCCCAGCTCTGCCACTGGCTTTCTTCATGACCATGGGCCAAGACACTTCACCTCCCTGTCCTCATCTGTAAATGGGGGCATTGTAGCCTCACGTGCCTTTAAGAACATAAGGAATGACTATACTGGGTCTGAACAAGGTCCATCCAGCCAGTAATCCTGTCTACTGACAGTGTGTCATGCAGGTGCCCTAGCCGGAGTGAACCTAACAGGTAATTGATCAAGTGATCTCTCTCCTGCCATCCATCATACACCCTTGGACAACACAGAGTCTAGGTTACACCTTCCTTACCCCATCCAGCTAATACTCATTAATGGACTATAAACCTCCATGAATTTATCCGTTGATTCTCTTTAAACCCTGTTATAGTCTCCTAGCCTTCAAACCTCTACTCAGGCAAGGAGTTCCCACTGGTTGACCTGTGCGCTGTTGAAATAAGAACTTTCCTTTATTTTTTTAACCCTGCTTGCTATTAATTTTTTGGTGGCCCTAGTTCTTAGATTATGGGACAAGTAACTATTACTTTCTTATTCACTTTCTCCACTCCACTCATTGTGCAAAGCATTTGAGTCTATGTGGGGACTCGTATACAGAGTTCTAAGTGTTATTATGCCATATGTTGTCCGGTAAGGGGGATGAGGTATAGACTAAATGACCTTTGAAATGTAGAGATGAAAAGTGCTATGTAGAGCTAGATTAATATGATCATTAAGTCATCATCCACTTTCCTGGAAACCCCGGCTACAGAACACTAGCAAGTTAGCTTAGCAAGGAATTGGGGTACGACTTCAGCAAAATTTTTTTTTCTCTAATCTGCAGTAAAAGACTGGAGTCACGGATTCAGGCTCAGGGCTCGGATTTGCGGGGCTAAAGCGTGGTGTGGAGTTCGGGTTCAGGCTGGAGCACATGCGCTGATTGTACTGGCAAGAGCGAAGGTCCTCAGAACTGGGCTCAGCACTGAGCCTGCATATCTACACCCTCTATTTTTAGCCCCACCAGCTGTCAAATCAGTCGACCCAGGCTCAGGAGGACTCTGTGCCGTGAGTTTTTCTTCTTGCCAGGTGTAGCTGTACCCTAACTATTACTTTCAGCTCCTCATCATTGCTGATGATGGGTGGCAGGAATAGGTTCCATCTGATTATTTGCTGCAGCCCATTTCATGGCTAGACAGCCACTCAGGCGAAGTTCCGTTCCCATTCCTAGAGAAGACAGCAAGGACCAACCATTCAACTTTCTGAACAAATTCATACTCTGTAATGGGTAAAAATTGATCTGCTTCTCTCTCACCATTCGAGCGTGGAAATAAGGCGAATTGAATGTGGCTAGAGAGCAACTTCCATATACAAACCGTGCAAATCCAGAGGAACTCAGTTGATTTCTAGTGGCATCACCGTGGGTTTACACCCGCCTGAGTTGCTTCACATTCTGAGTGTCTAGGAAGCTATTTCGTTTGAAAGATTCATGGCATCAACCAGATATTTTTGGGCCGTATACTTCCAGGCACGTGTACTTCTTATTACCATCTTCCACTAGGCACCTGCAGTGCCTTCCATACATTTCTTAAATAGTCACCTTTGTTTATGTTCCACTCATACTACTTTTGTCATGTGGCAAGAGGAGGCCTTCTTTTTCTCCTGGACATGACGGGATGTAGGGAGTAGGCAGGATGCTTTCTCTGCATGATTTCTGAATTCAGACCACATGAAAGAATAGCTGATAAACTAAGGTGCAACGTCCCTGATTATTTATATATATCTTAGAGCTAGTGCGACAATTTTCTCATAGCCTTTCCTCAGGAAAAAATGTTCTCATTCTTTGTCAATATGCACGGTCGCAAATTGAAGAAGACAGGGAAGTTGTTGAGTTTTCTTTTCAATTTTTTTCCAGTTTCAAATTGTATTTCTATTTTATTTATCTATCTTATACACTAACTCTGTAATTAAACGAATGGACATTGAAATGGAATTGGGTTTTGATTTTTTTTGAAATGGCACATTTTGCTTGGGCCTTGAAACATTCCCCCCGGCCCCTCCATTTCATTTTTGTGATGCTGCGACTTGTCCTTTCTCTCTTTTGTTTTTTATGTTCTGGAATGAAAACAATTTTCCAAAATGTCTGAATTTTCCGCTTGGGATTGTTAATTCCTACCAAACTGTTTTATATCCTTCTTTCTTCTTCTGTTATTGAGGATTATCGCTAGACAGACCGGTACGGTTGAGTCACTATACTTGTAGCATGATATTAAAAATCGCATCTATTAGATTTATTTAGTTCTATCGTGACAGCCCTTCACCGATATAACAGCACCTTTGACCAGGACGAGAAACTCCAGAAGGCGTCTGTGCTTAGGAGAGTTTATATCTGGGTTGTCTTATCAATGGCTTGGGACTGTAATCTCCTGTTTGTCCCTCCCGGGCCCCTAATCCAGGGCAGGTTGCCCTGGTGCTCCTTGAAGCATTCAAAGGGAATAATCCATTTCCACATGCATTTGGATGTCATGTGGTTGAGTAACGCACATTCTTACATTGAAGCTGATTATTTGTTACCTGTGATACCTGATCAAATACTTGCTATTCCTGAATCTGCAGTACTCTGAGTCTGTGTCCACCCTTTACAATTCCATGGAGTTGATTTTCAGCATGAAGAGATTTCTGCAGGGCAGCGCCTGGGAAATAGAGTTTCAGGGCAGTCTAGTAGCTTTCCCTACAATTCCTGCCTATCTGGAGATTATCCTATCTCACAGGCTGGGAAGGGACCTTAAAAGGTTATTAGTTAGTTTCTGCCTTCACAGCAGCACAAGTCCACTCTGACTATTTTGCCACGATCCCCTACAATGACCACTTCAAGGATTGGAACTCAGTTTCATCAGGCTAATGCTCAGACCACTGAAGTTTCCCTCCCCAGTTTTTATTCTTAAGGCAAAAATCCCATATAGGACAACCTACTAAAAATAATGGGTATATTATACCTTGTAACCAGGTTTAGGGCAACTGCATTGTGTTTCCCCTCAACTGTGCCCAGCAAAGGGCCTGTGATAGATTATGGTCTACACTGCACGATAGCCTTTTTTACAGCACCCTCCTGCGTCAGACAAACGCTGCATCGCCAGAGTCAACTCATCCTGGGTAACCCGCAACCCCCCCCCCTCCCCCCTCATCTGTGCTTTCCTCAAGGAATCCAGGGACACTGTCTTCAACTGAGGTAATTTCTGTAACTAAACCTTCTTAACAAACACAATCCCACCCCCTGCAGACTCTTTCTTCAAAGCCTGTGCAAGCACAGTAGTGTCCTCCCCAAATCAGTCTCTCGCCCCAATAATTCCCCTAACAAAATTTCCTGACTCTGACCCTCAGGGCTCTTCAGACAATCTCCCCTCTTGTCTGTTTGGTTTCTGGAACAGATTCTGTCAGTGACAGTCCATTTGGGAGTTCGAACCCCTCTTTTATAAAAGGTGAGCTAATGAAGTTCCATCTGTTTTCTCAGGGTTGTAGTCAGTTTGCTGGATCAAAATAAGGGCCCCTCAGTTAATTTAAATTCAGCCTTTGTACCCAAAAGGGTCTCTGTGTTTTTCAGGCCTCCAGAAACAGGTAAAACCAATCACTGCCACTTATTCCAAAGGACAAAGCTTCTGCATTATTCATCCAGATTCCAAGGGAAACCCACGCAGCAAAAGCAGAACACACAAATACATATAACGCTTATTGAATACAAAGGGCTATGAATATTTTCTGGGCAGCTCTTAATGTGACAGTCTATGATGTTGTCATGTTTCCTGAGTTTGTGATCACCAACATACAGATAACATTTATAAAGTTAATGCAATAGTCTCAACGCAACACCTGCGTTTGTCTTTTTGTCATGATGTATTAATGGGACCAAACTCTCAGTAGGCATGACTTATGTCTAATGACGATGCTTTGTTTGTATGTAATTTTGTCAGGTGATCCTTAGAAACCTGAGATGAACAAACCCATACAAAGCTTTCAGCATAGATGACCAGACAACTATCAGATGTTGTGACGAACTGGGACTGTTCTTACTGTGGTCTGTGAATGCTGAGTGGGGAGTCTTGGCCTGGGAGCACGGTCTGCATTGGGGGATGGGAGAGAGCATGTAATGTGAGAACCTAAGAAGGGGTTAGAGGCCTGGTGACACCTCTTTCCAGGAAGCTGAACAAAGGCTGGGGGAAGGAGAGGCAGGGGAGTGAGAGAGTTTCAGGAGAAGGCTGGGGAATGGACGGAAGCACAGACAGGACTCTGACCCCCCAATAGGCTGTGGTGTTCCTGGGACCCCAAGATTGGCCTAATTGGGGAGGATCCTGTTTTCTGTGTCTGCAAGACCTGTCTTGGACGGTGTTCCTGTTGTCCAAATAAACCTTTGGCTTTACTGACTGGCTGAGAGTCACGGTGAATCGCAGGAAGCCGGGGATGCAGGGCCCTGACTCCCCCGCACTCCATGACAGATGTAAATTATATGTGGCCATCCATGAAACAGAAAAGGCTGTTGGTGAGTAAGTAGAAGGTTGTACAAAATTAGTGGACTAGTACTGTATAAGGCGGAGCATTTCATCTCTGCCTTATACAAAGTGGCTCATTGAGGCATGCCTTGAACTCTGGGTAAGACCTTGTAATGAAATCTTCTAAACATTACCAGCGTTCACCCAAATATTCACTACTTTGAATAACTCAAATATTCAAAACCTAGAAGGCAAATAATAACTACACACATATCATTATTATTATGAATTATAAATGATTTTTCAGCCATTCTCCTCATTATTAGAGGGCCCAGCTCATGCTTTTAAAACACGTAATAAATAAATAATAATAATACTTAATAATAATGCCTATTGCTTGTATCAGTAGCTCTCCGAGCATTTTACTCTCTTTTTTTTTTAACATTGCTCCCCTTTCTGCGCCCCTGGGAGACTGGGCAGTGCCACCATCCCCGTTGTAAGGATGGAGAAAAGAGGCTCAAAGAGGCTAAGTGACTTGCCCAAGGTCACAGAGGAAAGTCACTGTGGACCAAGAAATTAGACCCAGGTTTTCTATGTCCTCGGCCAGTGCCTGAACCACAGGACCAGCCTGCCATTCACTTGAGGATGGCAATGTGGCCTTAGCACAAAATGATTCTTAACTGGGAGCTGAGCAGCTCTGAGAAACTGGCTACTTGATGAGTTGCCAAATCATAGCTGTTTGGTGCAGATCTCCTTGGAAAACCTGCCCCTTAGTTCTTTTTGGTGCAAGATGCACTGGGTTGGTTATCCACAAAAAACAAGATGATGTAAAGAACTCACTCCCCCCATTTACTGTTAAAAACCCACTCCCAACATTTAAATTCTCTGAGAATAAATCTTTCTGTGTAACATCCTCGTAAAGGCCTTTTTCAGCTCCATGTTCCTCAGGCTGTAGATCAGGGGGTTCAACATGGGGATCACAAGGGTATAAAACAAAGAAATGATTTTTCGTGGTTCATGAGGTACTTTGAACTGGGCCATAAATACATGAAAGAGCCCGTTCTGTAGAAGATGGTGATGGCTGCCAGGTGGGAGGCACAGGTGGAGAAGGCTTTGCGTTGGCCCTTGGCAGAGTTGATCCTTAGGATAGTGACAACAATGTATATGTAGGAGATGAGGATGATCAAGATAGTAGGTGTTACCACCACAGGGGCACAGGTGAAATGAACAATGTCTGTAATGCTGGTGTCAGAGCAGGACAGTTTCAGGATCAGGGACACGTCACAGAAGAAATGGTTGATGACGTTTGAGTTACAGAAGGACAAATGGAATATAAATATAATTTGAACAATTGCATTCACGCAGCTCACTAGGTAGGACCCCAGCACCAGCAGCATGCAAAACCGCTTGGACACGATGACAGTGTAGAGCAATGGGTTGCAGATGGCCATGAAGCGATCGTATGCCATGACACCCAAGAGGTAACATTCACAGGACAATGCAATACATAGTAAGAAGAATTGCAGAGCACACCCAGAGAACAACATGACTTTTCTCACTGATATTAAAGTAATCAGTATGCTGGAAGTGACGACGGTGGCGTAGCTGACATTTAAGGGGGCTAGGTTGCTGATGAAAAAGTACATAGAGGTGTGAAGCTGGGAGTCAGTTCTGATTAAGGTGACCAAGGTGAGGTTCCCCACTAGGATCAGCATGTAGATCAGCAGAAACATCACAAGGAGGATGACCTGCAGCTTCGGGTTTTGTGTGAATCCCAACAAGACAAACTCAGTCACTGCTGTGTAATTCCTCTCTGCCATTTCTCCCAGATGCACTCTCCACTGCAGGTGAGAAAGTGAGGAGTACACTGAGAGAGGAGACAAATGAGGGCTGTCATAAACATGTAGCTAAGGGTAGCATAAAATCCCTCTTTTACCAATAAGGGGTTAAGAAGCTCAAATAACCTGGTTGGCACCTGACCCAAAGGACCAATAAGGGAAAGAGATCCTTTCAAATCAGTGGGGAGAGGTTTTGTTTGTGGTCTCTTTGTTGTTCTTTCTTGGACAGAGAGTGACCAGGGCTGGAAAAACCATTTCCTAAAACCCTACCTGAAATAAGCATCCAAGATTTCAAAAACTGGAAGCAATAACAAGGAAATGCATTAGCCTATCTTTTGTTTTAGCTTATAAATTTTCCCGATGCTAAGAGGAAGGTTTATTCCTGTGTAACCCTTCTGCCCCTCTGAGTTGGCAGCAACAAGGGCCGGGTTCAGTATCCAGGGGTTCCGTTTCTATAACATCATGCATAACCGGCTCGAGCCCCCACCCAGTGATCTGGGACACTTACATACCACACCCTCCTGGGCGTCTCTAGGAGGGAATATTTCCCCACTCACAAGCACGGAGTCTGAGTGTAGCAAAATCTTTTTAATAAAGGAAGGAATCAATGCGGCATCCCATTGGAGAAACACCACAAACAGAGTTATAACACAAACCATAACCACCCCCAAGTACATTTGGCAATGTCCTTTTCCCCTTAGGGTCCTTAAGTCAAATCACTCAAGTCCAACAACCCAAAAGTCTCTGGTCAATGCCACCCCGAATCAAGAGTCTATCTGTAGAGGTCCCTTCCCCCAGCCTGGAAAGGGACCTTAACGTGTCCGGGCCACTGCCCTGCTCTCCGTGGGTTCTGCTTCCGCCTTCTCCACAAACTGCCGCCTTACACCGTCCACCTGCACTCCTCCGCGTCCTCATAACTGCTCCGCTCCACCAGCTGCCTCGTGAGCTGCTCCGTTGCCCTTGCAAACTGCTCATGTCGCTCTGCTCGGTGGGCTGCTCCACTGTTCCACAGCTACTCCAATCTCCCAGCCGCTCCATCACACAGCTGTCCCATGGTCTGCCCAGCCATCCCCACAAACTCCTCCACTCCGCCAGCTGCTCTGTTCCACAGCATAGCTTCAGGCCCCCCACTAGTTAGCACAGCACTCAGTGCGCCCTCAGTATTTCAGCCTTTTGTGATTTAGCTCTTAGTGATCAGCATATAGTAGGAGCCCAGGCTAGTGCACCATTACCCAAAGTGAGTCAGTTTAGTAAACTGTATCTGAGAGTCTTAGGAAATAAAATCAACCTCTGACATTCACAATGAGAGAGGAGGTGCAACTGGTGCTTCTAGCTCCACAAGCAGCCTGCACCCCCAGGCACAAATACCGTCCCAACCTCTCTCTCTTCACTGGGTTTTGGAACCATGTCCTTCCTACAAGTACCACCCAACTGAGTTGAGTCATCTGTCACAAAGCAGTCCAACAGCTCGGCAGTCTGGATGGGTACGTCCCTTCAAATATGAGATTTCACATTCTGGACATTCTTCACACTTCCCATAATTCATCACAGATGTCAGGGTACAGCTCATCCTGACTCTGCGTACACCTGTTTTTGTACTTTGAAGTTTTGCCTAGGGAATTCTCGTGTATTAAATCTTATACTCTGTAAAATACCTCCCAACCTGATTTTACAGAGGTGCTTCTTTATTTTTTCTAAATAAAGTTCGCTTCAGAAACTGATTGGTTTTTAGTGTCCTAAAAACACAAGGCTGGTCTGTGCTCAACTTGTTTAGCTGTTTGGTTGGTACATTATCCACTCCCAGGAAAGGTGAACAGGCTGGGAGGATATTTTTGGAAAACAGAACTCCAAGTGGTCCTTTCCTGAATCTTTGTCTAGCTCACTTGTGGTGCAGTGTACCGTCCAAGGACAGAAGAATTTGTGCCTTGGGAAGTTTTAAACCAAACCTGATAGAAATACCTTAGGGGGTCTTTCATGCGGGTCCCCACATCTGTCAAGGGTGTGTCACTCCCCACTCTGAAATTAGGGTACAGATGGGACCTGCATGGCACTTCAAAGCTTAAATTACACTTAGATCTGATTCGCTGCCACCACTCTCAAACAATCCTTTTTTGATAGTCTTAGAGACTTCCTCACCAAGTCCCTGGAACACGATCCAACCTTTGATCTTAACACAGAGAATTTAACATCCTCCCCTCCCCCATCCAGTGGTCCAATCCAACCCCTTGATCTTAAAAGAAAAAACAATCAGGTTCTTAAAAGAAGGCTTTAATAAAGAAAAGAAAGAAAGAAAGAAAAATATAAACCCTCTGAGACAGCATACAGCGTATCTCACAGACAATAGATAAAACACAGGATGTTCCCCTGGCAAAATTTAAACACACAAGAATCCAATTTATAATTCCCTAAATGGCACCAAAAATCATAAAGGAAAATACAATATAAACCTATTTATTCTTTCTAAACTACTACTTTATAAAGGCTGTTCTGATCTTTTCACTCGGGAAAACTGAAACTGACTAAACAAAGGAAAACTTCCCCTCCTCTTTGAAAATCATCTGTTTCCCCATTGGTTCCTCTGTCAGAGCAATAGCTAGTGAATCTAACCTTTACAGGTAAAAAGAGCATTAACCCTAGCTACCTTTTATGAACAAGGGCTGTATACAACACCTCAAACTCTGTCACTTTCAACAAAGCATTAACTCTAGGCAGTGGAACCATCCCAGAATCCATAAGCCTCACATCCACCATGAAGATCTCTTCCCCTAGTATGAACTCAGGAGCATTCAGAGTCCCACCACGCTTCAAGCGTTCTAGCTCAGGGATGTGGCTCATGCTCTTGAACCACTTGGACAAGTTCAATCCTTTGCTTCTGACAACCACCCACCCTGCATAATGTCATTTCCCAGGGTACGATCTTGATACAATCCCCAACATCAGTTAGTGAGACCCCTGGGCAATGAGACTTTTTGCAGGGCAAAGTACTACTTGGTGTGTGAACATCTCTGAGGCGTGGGTGCTTATGCACTTTCTGTTATGGAGCCAGGCTAGTTGTTTCATTAGCAATAAGTGATGTGGGCAAGCAGGGAGTTGCAGGAAAGAGACCTTTATTCAGCAGCTTGAGGCTTCCCAGCATTCCACGCAGAGCCTCTAGCATTTGTGCACAAGGACCCTGACCCCTGCTCACACTCTTGAGCTCCTGATGTCACAGTAAACTAGATCCCGCCAGAAAACTGACCCTGTTGCTCGGGATCCACTCCTCAGATTACCACGGTGACTCAGCTATTAAAGTTGCACAGTCATGTTTATCGCAAGCTCTGTTTTACAGCCTTGCCTTTCTGAAGAAGAAAAATAAAGTTCCTTCTTTCAGAGCACCAGATCAGATACCTTTTCTCAATTGAGCAGCAAACTTACCTCAGCTGGGTGGTGGTGCTATTCACTTCAATGGGAGCAATGGTGGGATATGATGCTATTCGGCATGTCTGTGGGGATGATCATCTGGCCTGCTGTGTTAAGCCTCATTGGCTAGAATTCATGAAGCGAGTCAGGCATTGCAGTGCTGAGCATCATGGGATCTGACTTTTAGGTGCCTAAACAAAAACAAGCACAGAACTGCAATCCAGAAAGCCAAGTTAGGTACCTCCTTGTAGAATCATAGAACCGTGGTGGTTGAAGGGACTGCAAGGGTCATCACGTCTTACCCCCTGCCAAGTGGCAGGATTTGTAGTGCCCAAACCATGCATCTGACTTTCTAGCCTCTTTCTGAAAACCTCCAGTGAAGGAGCTTCCACAGTCTCCCTGTACAATGAATGAGGACAGAGAGGCACCTTAAAAAGCATTCCATCACAGCCAACATGATGCCAGGTGGGGAGTCTCCTAAGCTTGCCAATAGGACCCACTGATTTCCTAAGCACTGCCCCTTCCTCACAGATAGGCACCTCCCTTCCACCTGGATTTATGTGACTATCTCTTCTAGCAATCCACACACAGGTACCCCTCTCCTGGCTTAGTAATAGTTTTTTGAGGGAATTAATCGGAATCAAAGAATATCAGGGTTGCATCTAGTCCAACCCCCTGCTCAAAGCAGGACCAATTCCCAACTAAATCATCCCAGCCAGGGCTTTATCAAGCCTGGCCTTAAAAACCTCTGAGGAAGGAGATTCCACCACCTCCCTAGGTAACGCGTTCAAATGCTTCCCTCATACATTAAGGGATCACAGAAAAATAAAAACCCTAGATTGTTCAAAAGCAAGCCCTTCTTCAGAGCTCTAGTCATTGAAATTAGTTTTCAAAGCCCTAGTGTTTGGACAGTGGACACCACCCCACACACATTCCTCTACCACTGCTCTGAAACCCAATCCTCCACCACAACCAGTGCTGTGACCATCCCCCAAAAGACCTGGCTGCTCCAAGCTTTCCATCCCACCACATGCACACACACAGATGCAGTTCAGCTCTCCTCTCCACTTTCCTCCTTGTCATACATACACAACACACAAGAGTAGAAGTATGCCAAAGCCAGGAGTCAAAAATCCCAGAGCAAGGTGGGCCCTGGGATCCAGTCATCTTGAGCCACCTGGTTGTTCTGAAGCCAGGCTGCCTGCAAACCCTTTGGCTTTCAGCCTTGCCCCTGCACATGCAAGTTTACCTTGGATAACTTTTGAAAAGCTCCTTCCCTCAGAGGGGCAGTGGACTTCTAAGGAACAACGGACAAAATTACATACAAACAGAGCGTCGTCATTGGACATACGTTATGCCTACTGAGAGTTTGGTCCCATACATACGTCGTGACAAAAATGACAAACACAGGCATGGTGTACAAAGGCTGAATTTAAATTAACTGAGAGGCCTTGTTTTGATCCAGCAAACTGGCATGAGCCATTAATCCAGGGGGCAAAACCTACCTGGAGGGATTTTAAAACTGGAACCTGCCAGGTCTCCATGTGGAAGGTGGATGGCACTTGGGAAGCCATATGTGCATTTTTAGGGGCAGTGGGTGCCAGACATTAGCTGAGATCAACCCCAAGAAGGTGAGAACAGTCTGGGGAGAATCAGAGCCCTAGTGTGTCCAGGGCATTCACAAAATAACATGGTGAGAACTGCACAATTCTGATATCCTGTGACTTTTCAAGGGGCTTTCCATTGCACACATGATTCCAAATTTAGTCCATTAACCCTATCCTGGACCTCCACGAGGATCAGCTGTTTTCAAGTCTGAGTAAGGCTGTGGATTGTAAAGCCAATGGAAAATGAGTCTCAAGCTTTTCCATAGCAGAGCTACTGCTCTGCTCTAATGAACCAGATCATCAGCACATGTAAATGGAAAATTGGCTTTAGTGGAGTTAGGCAACTGACACCAGCTGAGGATACAGCCTTCTTAAAATGTCAGGACCTCTAGAGGCAATAAATCTGGTCTCCATGAGATTTGGCTCTGAATCAGAATTAATTCAAATTGCCAGAACCAAAAGAGAATATTTATTCCATTTTCATCAGAACCAGAGCAATTAAACCTACCTGCAGGAGGGAGACATCTGTTAATCTTGACTGCAAAACAAATTGTTTGGAAGCCTTGTTCATAAAGTTATTTCAGTGGCATTTGGGGATGGAATCCTTGGGGACCCCCAAAGTTCTGCAGTTCAGGACAAACATGGATGGGATCATTAAAACCTTCACATCTCCTAGAGATAACCACACAAAGATCTGTTGTGTCCAGTTATTGCTCCAACTTCTGGGTATTTTCTTTCCTCCCTTTTTCTTTGTTTCAAAGAGAACTGGCCCATTCCTCCCCTCCCCTCCCCCAAATCCTGATCAGATGCTCACGGGGTCATTCACCTCAGAAAGTGCAAAAAGTGACATACATTGGAAAATAGATCCATAACTGGTTCCTTTAATTAGAGCCCTGCAAGTCCGCAGATATCCATTGCATATCTGCAGACCATTTTGGTGGATCGCGAATTGCCTCTCCCCTTGTGGGTTCCCGTACCAGCTGCTCCATGAAGCAGTCATTTAAAGTATCGAGAATTTTTGTCTCTGCCTTTCGTCCTGAGGCGACATGTACCCAGTCAATTTGGGGATAATTGAAATGCCCTGCTATAATTGAGTTCTTTACTTTGATAGCTTCTCTAATCTCCCTTAGTGTTTTATTGTCACTATTACTGTCTTAGTCAGGCGGTCGATAAAAGATCCCTATTGCTATATTCTTCTTAGAGCATGGAATTACTATCCATGGAGATTCTATGGAACATGTAGATTCATTTAAGATTTTTACTTCATTTGATTCTACATTTTCTTTCACATATGGTGCCTTTCCCCTTCCCATGCACCACCTGTTCTGTACTTCCGATGTATTTTGTACCCCGGAATGATTGTGTCCCATTGATTGTCCCCACTCCACCAGGTTTCTGTGATTCCTATCATATCAATATCCTCCTTTAACCTGAGGCAGTCTAGTTCACTCATCTTGTTATTTAGACTTCTAGCATTTGTGCATAAGCACTTTAAAAACCTGTCTGTTTATTTATCTGCCCTTTTCTGATGTGTCAGAATCTTTTTTATGTGAATATTTCATATCCATTCAGATTGCTACTGCAAAGATCATTTCCCTAGCCCATTGGTTTGACTATGTCACCCCTTTCTCAGTCTTCCTTTACTGGCTCCCCTTTCTCTATGCTTCCTTCACTTTCAAGACTCTTCACAATCTATCCCAGCTGATCCTACCACCATTCACTATTGAAAGGCCACCATTCATCCCAGATTGGTCAGTAAGCCCAGCTTCTGTCACCAACATGTTAAATTTTCAGACAAGAATCATTGTGCTTTCCTCCCATGTCCCTCACACTTGGGAGGAGTGCCCTATAAATATTCACAACGCTTTTCATTCTCCTCCTTCCAGTCCCTCCTGAAAATTCATGTTTGGTCTCACAGTCTCCAGAAACTTGATAATGATTAGGCCACAGTTTTATTGAGACAACTGCCCGGTATTGTGTCTGTTTTCTCATACTGCCCCACCTGTCTGCAACGTCTGTTCTCTCCTGTCTTAGACTGGAAACCTTTGGGGCAAGGACTGTCTCTCTGTTGTGTCTATATGTACAGCACCCAGCACAATGGGGTACTGGTGGTCTCCTAGGGGCTCATTTTAATACAAATAAGAACAGTAACAATGAAGGCTGAATACTGGAGCAGGAGCCAAATCACATGGATCTAATTGCAAACTCTCTGGGGTATTTTAGTATGTTTGTCAAATAAATAAATAAAATAATAATAATAATAATGACTAATCTATAGAGTTTAAGGCCAGAGGGCAACTATCAGATAGTGATCTGTGATATGCAAGAAATTAGACTAACTGTTACAAATATAAGAACAGGGCAAGGGGAATATCTGACAGGTATGGCAATTTCCTGCCATATTTTTGGGAGATCTCACTGTAATAAGTGTATGTAACACTGCAGGCCAGTGAATATATGGAACTGAATGGCAGAGGAGACCACAGTGCTCCAGTGGGAGGTAATTAGACAAATTCTCTCAGATTCTTCAGAGATCAGACAAAAAGGGCTTTTGGGTCAATAACCTGAGTTTAAACTGACTCAGGGCCTCCTTCCTGATCCAGAAAATGTACAGAACTTCTGTCCAAGGGGAGGGCCCCCAGTATTTAGGGAAGGGTTGGAAGGACTGTCACCTACCAAAGATCTTACTGGAGTTGAGAGGGTGGGGGCAGTGATCTACGGGAAGCTTTTCAGTGGGTGTGGAGGTTCTTTTATCATTTTAATTTGTTTTCTGTGTAAAGCTTTTACCTTAAGGATAAATGTGCTTGCTTAGAAAGATCTGTGTGATAACTGTGACAATTACACTGTTTTCTATCTCTGAGGAGACAAGTAAAGCAGGCTGGCTCATGGAATCTCATTGCTGGGGAATTCATAGAATAGGCAGGGAACTTTACAGCCTGGAAAATTTCAGTCAGAAAGACGAGAGAGACTTCTACACATCCAAGATTAAGTCTACACTGGGGGTGTGTGTCAACCTAAGATACACAATTTCGAGTAGCTGAAGTTGGCATATCTTAGGTTGATTTACCTGGCCATGAGAACCGCGGCAAGTTGACCGCTGCCACTCCCCCATTGACTCCGCTTCCCCCTCTCGCCGCAGTGGAGTTCTGGAGTTGACAGCAGAGTGATCAGGGATCGATTTTATCATGTCAACACTAAACATGATAAATTGATCCCTGGTAGATCGATGACTACCCGCCGATCTGGCGGGTAGTGTAGACATACCCCAAGAGAGGTGACAGGTGGGGAGCCAGAATTCTGAGTCGGGCACTTTCTGGACCACAGAGGAGGAATACAGGGGCAGTTGCCCTGAACTGTGACAGAAGGAAATTATTATTTTCCCCTAACAAATTTTGTTTTATTGATTGAAATTAAAAATGCATGACATTTCAACTGTTACCCAGGGTTTTCATAACCCAAAGCAGTGGTAACTTAGCTGTTTCACCACAGGCAATGTCAGGAATAAATCAATGGGAACACAGCAATTCTGTCTGATGAAAGATTCATACAAGTAAGTGTGCTCTTATCTAAAACTATGATTTGTTAGATTTAAGCACGCGCAGACATAAGCAATAGGTTTAGAACATCTGAAATAGTTACATAGAATCTGAGATAGTATTGAATAATTTGCAGTAGGACCGTGATGGCCAGACACTTCCCTGCCAGGGAGTATGGTGTCAGAAAAAAGATCTTTGCCTGGGGTCCCAGCAGCCACCTCCATGCCTGGGGCTCCACTGCCAGGCTTGAGCCCCAGGTTCCAGATGCTGCCCCACCCTGGAGTCTTGGCTGCCAGCCCCATGCCCGTCTCCAGCTGTGGCACCAGCCTCAGCTCCTCCCCCTTGTCTGGGTCACTCACTCCAGGAGACATGGCCCTGCTCCTAGCCTCAGTTCTGGGAAGTAGTGCAGGGGGACAGGGGTAAGGAGGCTGGCTTTCTGCACCCCCACTATGAAAAATGTTTCAGACACCCAATTACTGACTGAGTTTATGTAGAATCTTTTCCTAGGAGCATCTTATTTCATAATTCTTCAACAGGTTGTTCCTTTCACCTTCCTCTCGAGCAGCTGTGAGTGGTGACTTCCAGACAAAAGAAACAGTGATCTGATCTGGTACAGCAGTTATGGTTAAATGATGAAAGAGAGAGAACATCCCACATGTGACAGATGTTGTTTAATGAACTTATCAAGGTGTATAGAGCCTAAGTGGAGCAAGGGCATATAAGAATCTATATGGAATACAATGGAACTTATTCATACATTTTAAGGGGAGAAGAGACCATACGCTCATGTAGCCTGACCTCCTATCTACCACAGGAAGCTAGTCAGAGCTGTAGAACCTAAGCAATTAATTCTGATGTTAACTACAGTATATTTTTAGAAAAAAAATAAATTATTGAAAAATTTCCAGTGGCAGAGAATCCACCACAACCCTAGGAAAGTTGTTACAATGGTTATTTAGAATACACTATAAATCCTAGTGTTTTAAAAATAATACACACTCCCTGAGTATAATTAAAAAGCTGATTTCAGTGAAGTCCTGCAATGATGAAACATGAAAATAACTTGCAACAGCATATTACGTTATTATTGATAATGTTTTAGGATGTTCACCAGAACACTGAAAGACATGGTTTTGGCACAAGGAAACTTAAAAAAATCTATGTTATCTTCTGGATTCTCAGCATTTTGTTAATCAGGCCAGTTATGTGTGTGACTAAATATGGACCCAAGGCCCTACATTAGACATTTGTTTAAAGAAAAAACCCTTGACCTTCTCTCTGAATGCAATAATTGTATGAAACCTGTAGTTCTCACTGAGATTTGAACATAGATTGCTGTGATTAGAGCTGATAGTGATAACCATTGCAGCAGCATTAAAGGAGTTACACTCTTGATTTACATAGCAACATAAATCTTAAAACACATAGATGTGGAAATTTCTCTCTCGTCAAAATTTCAGAGAAGAGAATATTGTGACCAAAATTACTTGCTTGACCAAAAGATCTATCCTCTTGACCTAACTGCAGATTTTTATGGTTCCATTTAACCTTTTCTCAGTCCCTCTTCACCTCTTCCATGTGCATATTCTTCAGTGAAGTTGCAACAGTTAACATGGAAATAACCGTAATGACATCAACTTTACCAGAGAACAAAAGTCCAAAGCCAATACATTGGTGCTATGTGAGTGGGATTGAGGCTTGTATCGTCACAAGCATTAGTGCCCATTGCCACACTTCTCCATATCTTCTCCCTGAAAGTTAGATGTTCTTTGAGGAATGTGTCCAAGGCTGGTTTGATAAGTTGAGAAAGTCTTTTATCTTTATTTTTCTTGTAACCATTTCTGAGTTTAACACCTTATTACTTGTCATCACTTAGAATCTATGTCTTTGCAGTTAAATAAACTTTTTTTGTTCTTGTATCAAAAATAATCCAGTGTTGTGAACTGTGTGGGTAACTCCATTTAGGATGGCAAGTTGTTGCATATTGTTTCCTTACAGGGACAACAGAGACCTTTGTTATCAGAGTTGTCCAAGACAAGGCTGGACAGTGCAATACAGAATACACATTTGGTGGGGGGAAATCTAGGACTGAGAGAATGTTGGGGTCACCCAGTGGCTATTTTGTAAGGCAGAGGTGATGCATCATGTGACTGAGGACACAGACATGCACACACTGTGCTTTCACCTGAGGATTTACATTTGTTCTTTCTTGTTTTGTTGTTTTCGTTAATCTAAAATAAAAGTCATTCCAACATTTAGTTTCTGTGTGTGTGTGTGAGAGAGAAATATATATTCCCTATGAATGAACTTGTTCCAACCCCCTCATCCAGAGCAAACCATTAATCCCCCCATAGATCCCACCTCTTCTTCAAGCCCCACATTCAAACATGAGTTGGTTTAAGATTCTGAAACATTCACATATATTTTTATGCCTTAGACTATGTCTACACTACACAGCTTTTAGCGACACAGCTGCGTTGCTAAAAGTTGGGCAGCGTGAACGCTGTTGGTTGGTACTTTTGCCAACAAAATTCTTCTACCGCCAACGAGTGGGATTTGCATTGTCGACAGGAGAGCGCTCCTGCCAACAATGCGGTCGTTCACACAGGCACTGCTCACAGCAAACTTTTGTCTTTTGGGTGGAGGGGAGGTTAAGTACCTGTGAACAACAAAAGTTTTGTCTTTCAATTGTCAGTGTAGATGTGGCCTTAGTGTTTTCAGTGTCCAACTGAGACCAAGAGTAGAGGTGCTGGGACTCTCATGAGAACGTGGGTGTTTGCCACCCATGTTTTGCTCATTGCCAGCCCAGTGTTATAGATTCCAGATGTTTGCTTTGCACAGAAAAGTTTTGGATGCTTAAATAAAACAGACATACATTCTGAGAGCCAGAGCCTGTCCTGTCTCTATGGGGGTCATTCACACATAAGGAGGAGCAGGACCCCACAGACTTCCCTCTACGTAGGGGACGCTATGGGGAAAGCGTGGGCTGCACAGCTGACACAAGGGGGGGATGGGACGTTGGCAGAGCTTTGCCTTTTCCCCTATGTCCCAACGAATCATCATAGATGAGGGTAGCTATCAGCTGTGGCACCTGGGTCACAATTCAATTCCTGACCTCCTTCTGGGGTGGTATAGTTAAGCACTGCCCCTTACACAGAGCGGGTGATCAAAGCACAAGGTAGCCCTGAACCGTTAGATAATTCCCAATCTCTTGAGCCAGCCAATCTGCATAATCTGAACAACACCAAAAACTGAAAAGTCTCCATATTCCATCCCCAGTGCTTTGAATCATTCGGTCTCAGTGATCAATGGACCCGCTGGGACCAATTACCGACATGCACCACAGCGGCCTCGCAGGGCGTTATACAAATTACTTTTCCACAAAGATACTTGGCCCCAGCAACATGAAGATAGCTGAAGCTCCTTCGTCTATCCAACAGTCCAAGTTTGGAGAAACTTACTGTTCCAATGGCCTCTAAGAGAATATAAATCAGCCCCCTGCCCTTCCTCCAGATGGGACTTTCTTGGAGCTATCACATAAATTATTCATCCTCACGCAGGTAGGTTTGCTTTGTCTAGGTGTAGCACTAGCGGGGAAAGAAAAGTAAAAATCTATTGTGAGCAGCAAGTAAAATCTAATGATCCACTGGAAAATTGGGTTGAAGGTATAATTTTGACATAAAATTTCCTAACTGATCAGAGAGCTACTTATGTAGGAAATGACCCCTTCAGCTGAAGCTGCTACATCCAGAATCTAAGGAGCAGCATACAGCAGGTAAATCGTTGTGTTGCTAGGCTGTATCCTGGGCTTGGACTGTGTCTAGGGAGAGGGATAGTGCTGCAGATAACAGCAAAATGCTTTTTATTCATTTTATGTGCTGTCGTTATTAACCATCCTCCCAAACTCTGAGTCCTTTCTCCTCTCGCCCCCTTGTAAGAGGCCACGTTGTGGGATCCCAATGCGTAGTGTATAAATCCCATTTCACCTTCTGAGCTTTCCTGGTTCTGCAACTGCCCGGCATTGGGTAGAGATTAATAATTCCTATGAGATTTCCAGAAAGATGCACCAGAATTTACCACAGGGATCATTCACAGCAAAGCAAGAGCATTAGCTCTGGCAACACCATACTGGGATTGTAAGGGTCACAGAATTAATCTTCCAAAAGAGTTATTCTGAAGTTACTAGACTTGGCCAAGAGGGAAATGTGACCCAAGGATCTCTTGATACCATCTAGCAGAGGGCACATAGATATACAAGGAAACCCCTGAGTCTGATATCAACACACTAGTCCACCAAATTTTGTCATGTAAGGTCTCTAATGAAAGCATGGGCCCCACTGGTCATCATAATCATTCAGTTTTATGTATGTATGTAAAGTATGTGAAGACTTACGTATATATACAAAAAAATAGGGTCTCTAGGTTTGTGAGTTAACACAGGTCACCAAAAAGTAATCCACATATTCCTGGCAGTCAAAGGGGAAAAGATGCTTATCTCACTGTAACTGGTCATGTGCAAATTAATTACTGTACGGACACCATTTGCAGCCTGAGCAAAATGCTAGTCAATAAATGATGGCAGCTGCAGGGAAAATCAACATGGGTAACCTATGTAAGGGTAAGAATCTATCTTTGAAATTACTTCTGGGATGCAGATAAACCCCCAGTTATTCCTTCAACCTGTGAAGACAAGCTGCTAGTGGGATTGATTTTGAGAAGGGATCTCCGCCAAACTGCGTGAAAATCCTGGGGAAGACCTGGGGTAAGCTATCTTGTGGGTAATAGGGGAACTCCTTGAGAGACAAGGCAGGTGAGATAACGTCTTTTATTGGACCAACGTCTGTTGTACACAGAATACCTTGTTTAGCATAAGGAGTTAACACATATTGTAAGAGACCATTCAAGGTGCAGTGGCTTGTTAACTCCTCTGCAAAAAGTTCAAAACCAGGATTAGCGGGTTACAGACCATTGTAATAAGCCATAAATCCAGAGAGTCTTTATTAAAACCATGATTTTTAGTGACTAAAATAGTTATGGATTCAAGCTCCGATGCCTGTCTTTTGACATTGTTCTGCCTTGTTAGTTAAGTTTAGGCTCTAGGAAGCATGTTATGATTTTATTTTATAAGTAACTGTTTCCAATTATCTTACTTTTCATCACTTGAATCTCTGTTCTTTGATAATCAACTTATTCTTGTTTTCTATATTTCTAAGTGCTGTGTGTTAAGTAGTGTGGTGTTCCTAAGGTGTGTCTTGCAAGCTGCTATGTATAATTTCTTTGGGAGTAGCGAGGCTGAGAGCTCTGGGCGTGTTCAGTGGAACAGGGACTGAGTACACCAGAGGGACACTCAGAAGATTTGAGGGGGTTGGTGTCTGCCTATAGGTAACCCGCACAGAGAAAGCGAGGCCTGCAGAGGCCTGGAAGGCTTGCGCTTGTCTTGCCACAGGCTGGTGAATTCAGGTCTAGAGCCAGCGTGGACAAGACTTCCTCATGCTAAGGGTAGGTGGTGCTGAGGTGCCTCAGCCCTTGATACTCCTGGAAAGTATCATAGGAGAATTTAGCATTTAAAATAAGTTGGTCTTTAATCCCTTTTGTGATTAAAATACCCGAGTAGATTCTAATCCCCTGATGCTCTGACCCTAGCAAGACAAGTTAACCACCTCGCCCACATCTGGTCATCCTTACGTGGTGATCAGGAAAACTGTGTACATTTCCCATTGTTCTGAATAATTTATTCACTCAGAAATGCAGGTTTGCATCACCCAAAGCTTCTGACAGACTTGTGTCAAATTCAGCGAATGGTTTCAGGGAGGAAAAAATAAAAAAAGATGAAATATTTCATTTTGACATTTTTGAAACAATGTGTTTCAAGTTTGTTTGGAAATGACATTTTATTAAAAAAATGTGTTAGATTTAACTTTAAAAAAACAACAACAACATATGAACATGAGAATGGCCGTACCGGGTCAGACCAAATGTCCATCCATCCCAATACTCTGTTTGCTGACAGTGGCCAATGCCAGGTGACCCAGAGGAAGTAAACCTAACAGGTAATGATCAAGTGATCTCTCTCCTGCCATCCATCTATACCCTCTGACAAAGAGGCTAGGGACACCATTCCTTACCCATCCTGGCTAATAGCCATTTATGTACTTAACCTCCATGAATTTATCTAGTTCTCTTTTAAACCCTGTTATAGTCCTAGCCTTCACAACCTCCTCAGGCAAGGAGTTCCACAGGTTCCAAGGGAGCAGAGGGTAAAAATGTGACATGTAAATGATTTTGGGGGGTGGGGAGGAGGGAACAAATTGCTGTTATTTTAGGATTTTTCAGGTCAGCCACTGAATCAAAACAAAAATCACCCAGCTCTAATGTAAACTCCCTTGATTTCTGCTGGGGGACGGTTTTTCAACTGAGGCAACAGTGAACTTCACCCTCTGGCAATCAAGTCAGCACTATGCTATAGTTCTGTGCTAATAGTTGTTCTTTGCAGATTGTCCACTTCAAAAGAGAAAGAATGAGTTACTCACACATGGGTAAAAGGACTCTTACTTTCAGCAAACAAGGGTCTCAAATAGACTAAAATGCTGTCATTTGTCATACAGAATTCCTGGTCCTCACATTGGTTTTTATGTATACAGAAATACCCCCATGTATGTCTGCCTTCAAAGCCTGTGTGAAGCAATGGCCCAGGGAAATGACACCACTGTGACTGAATTCATCCTTGCAGGATTCTCCGACCATCCAGAACTGCAGGTTGCCCTCTTCCTCATATTTCTGGTGATCTATGTTCTCACCTTGCTGGGAAATTTGGGGATGATTGGCCTAATCTGGAGGGACTCCTGATTTCACACCCCCATGTATATCTTGCTCAGCAACTTGTCACTTGTTGACCTTGGCTATTCCTCATCCATCGCCCCCAGGGTGCTGGTGAGCTTCTCAAGGGAGAGTAAGGCTATTTCCTACGCTGGATGTGCTGCACTGCTGTATTTTTTTGTGTCTTTGCCACAGCTGAATCTTTACTCCTTGCGGTGATGGCCTATGACCGTTATGTGGCCATCTGTAACCCACTGCTCTATAGGCTCATCATGTCCAAGAGGTCCTGCATCTGGCTCTTGGCTAGCTCATACATGGCTGGGGTTGCAAATGCAACCATGTTTACCAGCTGCACCTTTCAGCTGTCTTTCTGTGGGCCCAATGTAATCGATCATTACTTCTGTGACATCCTTCCGCTCATGCGGCTCTCCTGCACCGACACTCACAACAATGGTTCCATACAACTGACTACCATACTGATCATCCTCTTTTCTTATCTGTATATTACTGCTGCCATACTCAGGATCCTCTCCTCCGAGGGCAGGCGCAAAGCCTTCTCCACCTGCCCCTCTCACCTGATAGCCGTGGCTATATTCTATGGCACAACGGTCTTTATCTACTTACGACCCAGTCCCACCTCCTCATGGGAGCAGGACCAGGTGATCTCTGTGTTCTACACGGTGGCGATCCCCATGCTGAACCCTCTCATCTAAAGCCTGAGGAACAAGGACGTGAAGGCCACCCTGAGGAGAATGTTAGAGAGAAGAAAGTTCTCTCAGCAGCTTTGATGAATAATTTGATCATGTTTTGCATTCCCTTCCACTCTATGTAACTTTATCATGAAAATCAAAACTCTGATGTGTTCAAGTTTTAACAATAATGTTTTAGATAAGTGGCATGGTCCAACAGATAAGACACTCAGGAGATCTGATGTGACAGATATTGCAACCCCATGCAGTATCTTTGGGACCATTATATTAAATTTCATTATATGAATGATTTATGTATTACTGTTTTCTATTCCAGGGGGGATGGTTCCCACAGCTCCTATGGGAACTAAAACCTGAGAGTCGGGGGCATTGACTAGGCAAGTCCCTGCGAGTAAACTCCAGAGAAATTCCAAGGGGAGTGGAGTCTGTCTCATTTAGGGCCATTGAACCTGTAACCCCTCCGTATGGTCCAGCAAGGACACCTGCTTTTAGGTTTCCACCTCCGCAGCTATCACCTCTCTTGGGTGGAGATGCACATCTCTTTCCCTTTTGACTGGGGTTTTCTGCAGCTCCACAGTTCCCTACCTACACTGTGAATTTCTCAGCAAGCCAGACTGCCTAAGCCAACCTGCTTTACTTTTCTCCTTAGTGACAGAAAACAGTGTGATTGCCACAGTTATGTTACCACAGCACTCTTGCTAAGCAAGAAAACTCATTCTCAAGGGGAAAACATTATAGAGAAAATATTAAAAGCAATAAAACAACCTACATGCATGTAAATAAGATCACCCCAGCTCCAACAAGGACTCTGGATGCTGAACTGTCCTTCAAACCTTGCCATCAAGGGTTTTTGCCCCCTATGGTTACAAGCTCACAACACCTTTTGCTCAGAACAAACAGACTGGGCCATGTCCTTCCAAAACTTCCCAGGAAGAATTGAGGCAGCCCTTGGAGACAAAGTCCTGTCTGTTTGGCGCACTAGAAATAAGGATCTGAATCGGTTTTAACTAAGGCTATTTAACTCAATGTCCCTCCTTTGTCCACTGGGCCTTGAAGAATCCAGTTTGAACGAGTATATGTAAGCCTCTCTCCAGGTGGTGGTAGCTCTCTGGAGATGTTACAACTTGAGTGAATTTACCCCTTCACCTGTTCTTAATTTTTGGAGGGTGACAGTCCTCATTTCCCATGGAATTAAATACAATCCCTAGCATGCAATGATGCATACATTTAATTCAATAAGTTTTCACATAATTCAGTAACATTTGTGCAGGATAATGTGTGAAATTGCCATCATAGGGTCTATGGATAGACAAGATAAGTGAGATTTTTTTTATTAGACCAACTTCTGTTGGTGAGACAAGCTTTCCAGCTCTACAGAGCCCTTCTGGAGATGTGAGAAAGGGCCTATGGGACAGAGAAGGACGATACTGGAAGCCAGGGTTCCTGGGTTCTTTGCCCAGCTCTGAGAGAGTCTAGTGGGTTAGAAAAAACAGGCTTCACACCCATTCTGTGCCTGAATCTCCCTGCTAGGAGTGATAACATCCTCTCAAAGTTCTCTTCATAGAATACAGAAACCAGGAATTCTACTTCCCAGCCAGCTCTGCCCCAGCCAGACCCTACTTCCCAGCCAAAACTGGGAACAGAACACAGAAGCCCTAACTCTCAGCCCTTGCCTACAAAAGCCCACAGATAAAGAATTATCTTAAGTTGCCCAACACTCTTCCTTAAGACTGCCTATAAACGCAGTCCTATCTTACAAACTCTACCCCTCAATCTAAAGGAAACCACTACTGCCTGAGCATGGTCTTTTATAAAGAGAGGCAGAGTCAGGCTCTATTTCTGGGTGGGGCTAGAGGGCCTTAGCTCCACCTCAGGGGCTCTCCTATATTAAGGACACTCCAGCAAACACCCACCCTTTAGAGGGAAGGCATTTGCAAGGGGTGTGTGTGTGTGTGTGTGTGCATCTACTAGGGTTGTGACCCCAGGATCTCCCCTAGACATTCCCTTGAGGGAAGGGAGGAGAATATTACATTGGGAGCTGAATGCAGTTGATATGAAAGAGCAGGTTTCTCTTTTCCTGAGTACATAATTAATCTGTGGAACTTCCTGCTTCAGGATATTAACCTTCCCCTCCCTCCCCCACCCACATTTCTGTGGTTCACACATCTTGTTCTCTCTGTGTTTCTGTTGATTCACTCTCCCCTGCTGATTTCTCAGTCATCAAGCACTTTCTGTATTGGAGCCAAAATTCAACTGTGTTCCTGCCCCAGCCCCACCATGGGACATGTTTCCTTGGACAGCCTGACTTTTGGACTGCCACTCTGTTGCTTTTGATAGCCCTAACAAGAGCTAGCAGGAGGGTGGTGTCAGGATAGGATGGCCAACATTGTATTTCAAAGATAAGGGACTGTTTTCATAGCACCCCTGCCCCACCCCTTCTCCCAGTATTATCATCAGTTTTAGTTTAATAATAAGCAAGACTCACCTACCTTCACCAGGGGGTATTTCTTGTTGCTTATTGCAGTGCTCAGCAACACTTGATCTTGTAAGGAGATGAAAAAATAAGGGATTGCAGGCAACCTTATATGAGGAGGGCATGTGAGAGTGGGGTTTCTACAGACAGGAGGTTCTGGCTTCTGACAAGGGGATATTGGAACTAGGGTATGGGGAATCTTCCCCTTCTGGGGAATGCTGGTTCCAATCTGACCCTTGGCTAGGGGCTAGCTGTCCAGGGGCAGGAATGGGAGGAGGTCTGGGAATGGCATACAGGATCTTTCCCCTCTAGGTCCCTGAATCTGTTATGTTGTATTTAATGAGTTTGTGGGTTCTCAGCCCAGTGTGTAGGACAAATGTGTCCACCTCCCAAAATTCACCACAGTTGGTACCAATTGACCCCTTGCTCACAAACCTCAGACAGGAGGCTGGGGGGTGACCAGGCCACAGAGACTGAGCCCAGCTCTAGGGGTTACAGAGAGGCCTTCCAACTACTCCTTTTCCTGGCCACCAGAATCAGTAGGGCTGGGTAAGGAAACCTGTGTGGTTTTGATGGCCTGGACAGCATCTGACAGCAGCCCTGCTGAGGCTGTCAGAGCAGCTGTGCTCATTTGGTGGTGTTAATAGACATGTGATGGGCTCTGGAGGAAGGAGAGTCCACCAGGCCTGCTGAGATGCTGCAGGTGTTGCTATTAATACAACTCCTCATAGATTAACGAATTGTCTTGAGGCAAATGTTTAGGGCCTGAGATTTGAAATCTCTGCTAAGAAATGGAGGGAGGTTAAGCTTTAGATAGGATGCCTGGATTCTAGTCCCAGCTGTGGGAGGAGAGTGGGGTCATCTGGGTTAGGAGCTGGGATGGGATGGGGCGGGGCGAGGCTGGGAAACAGGACTTCTGGGTTCTATTTCTGGCTTTGGGAGTGGGGTGGGGAAAGAAGAGAGTCAAGACTCCTGGTTTCTATCTGCAGCTTGGGAAAGGAAGTTTTTTGGGTTAGATCAGGAGAGTTGGGAGCCAGGACTCCTGGGACCTACTCTTGGTTCTGGGAGGAAAGTGGGGTCTAGTGATGAGAGAAGGGCAGAGGGGTAACCTGGTTGTCAGGACCCCTGAGTTTCATTCCCAGCTCGGTGGGAAGAGTCTAGAGGTGTTTGCATTTCCACCTTGCTGAGCTAGTCGTACACGGTGGGAAGGTGTGCAGTTACAGCATAAGGCTGAATGTTGTGCAGACCCTGTGCAGAGCCTTTTCATGGTGCTTCCCTTGCTGCAGAGAGAAGGAGAATGAGCTCAGAGTGCCTCGGAGCCTGACTTTGGGAGCAGGGACTGGATCATGCAAGGACATTATTTCCTCTGGTGATCAGGCTCTGAGCCCTGCTCGGTCATGAGATCCCTGAGGGAGGGTCCAGTGAGCAAAGCTTTGTGACAGGATGAGCAGGAACTGGAGTGATTCACCTGTCCCAGGCTGGGGGCCCTGAGCCATTTTGCTGTGAGCAACATGTAGGTTTGGGGTGGGAGAGGTGGGGATTTTAGGGCAGGGAACAAAGTGTTAACACCTCCCCCCCAACTGGGAGCATGTTTAATCCTTGAGCAGGTGTGGGGGTGCTCTTGAGCTGTAAGGGGTGACGCTTCAGGTGCTGAAGAGTAAGGTGCCATGCAGGCATTTGGGGAAAGCCACATGACATACAGAAGTGGGTTCAGGTTCTGGGATATAGAACCTGTGCTGTGTTATGGGTTATGGGGGCCTCTGATCCAGGGGGGCACTGGCTGGCTCAGAGGGGTGGGGAATAGGACACAGGGCCTTTCCCCTCCAAGGGGTCCTGGCTCTGATCCAGTCTGAGGGCAGGGGGGCTGGCTGAGGGGAGTGAGAAATGGGAGTGGATCCACAAGCATCTGGAGAACCATTAACAGGCCCTACTGTCCTCTGGGGTCCTATGTCTTGGGGAGAACCAACAGCTGCAGGTAGCGCCTTTACTCAACACTGTCCCCACATTTTCCACAGGTTGGGTTTGTCCTGGAAGTTCTCACTGCTGAGGGTGACCTGGGATGCAAGGGAGGGTCTTCTGCAAGAATGCAGATTCCACCCTACTAATTTCAATGAATGATTGCAATGTCTTTGAAACACATTCAGATTTTAGTAATGCACAGTGGGCCCACTTTAACCACACTTCCAAACTTTCTTGCCAAGTTACGCATTCTCAGTTTGGCAGGCACAGACTTTCTAATCATGCTCACTGGGAGCTTATTAACATGGTCAGAAGCTAATACCATTTCTGGAGAGATGGATCAATTACACTAAACTGATCACCTCAGGTCCTGAGATGGAGGTACCTGGAGATGGAACTTCCCTGGATTTTGCATTTTTGTTTTGTGGCCAGAGCCAGGGTGATTATTTTGAACCAGCGTGCATAATCACCAAAGTGCATTGCCTTGTTCCTCATAGGGGAATTAAACAAATTACCAGCAGAGAATTCCCTAAGAGGGAACATACAGAGACAGAAACTAATTATTTGATTTGTAACTGCAAAACTGCACAGAAGATACATTTGAAATTCAAAACTGTTGTTCCAGTGACTATATTAGTATCAGTCAAATATTACTATTAATTCTACTAATGTCAGACCTACATATCCACCTCTCTCTCTATAGCCCACATACCCTCTGCCCAGACCTTGTAGATCAGGATGGACACATCTTGATTGGATGCACCTTAATACTATGGGAAAACAGTGAAAATGTGGACAGAATAAACATGTTTTAAACTGAAACTGCTATCACAGCCACCAGTTACAAAACAGGCCCTCCCATAGGATAGAATAATTCCCTTTGCTGCAGGAATGATTGAAATACTCTGACTTGTGGCATGCAGGACAAGAAACTATCTGATAATCATGACCTTTTCTGGCCTTAAAATCTATGGACCTGTGTACCAATTTAATTTCCTATAAAGCAAAGAGAAACCTCTGTGTTCGGAACTATTTCGGTGAATTCAGAGCGGAATAAAAAAAATTAAAACCAGTTGCTAAAGACAGAAAAGAACATTTTGAAAATCCACCCACTCCCCAAATAGACAGCACACTTCATTTCTGATCTGTAGTAACCCTCCTGGCATTTCTATTTCTATTCCTGGATCCCCTGGCTTTCCAGTCCTGTCCAGCTCATCTCTAATCTGCGAGAATCCCACACATGCCCCCAGCTCTGCATCAAATCCTAATTTGCATCACCTTGGTTTCCATTACACTAAATATGTAGGATATGTGCGCGCGCACACACAAAATCTCCACCAATACACTTCAGTGGAGAGGGTAGACAGCCCAGCATTTGGGGTGCCTGTGGCAGAGCAGGGAGGTGTGCTGTAGTGGGGGCAAAGACAAAATTGGAGGCTGGAGACTGGGTCGAGCAACATTTAGGGGTCTAGCCTGTTAGATGAGGTGGGTTCATGCCCCTGCTCGCTGTCATACCCTTAGAGTGTCAAACATATTGTAGGTTGTGTCTACACTACCCACCGCATGAGCAGGTAGTGCACGATCGATCGGGAGTCAATTTATCGTGTCTAGTCTAGATGCAATAAATCAATCCCCAGCCACTCTCCCATTGACTCCAGAACTCCAGCGCCGTGAGAGGCGCAAATGGAGTCGCTGGGGGAGCGGCGGCAGTCGAATCTGCGCCGTGAAGACGCCGAGGTAAGTCGACCTAAGGTTTATCAACATATTCCCGTAGCTGAAATTGCGTATCTTAGGTCAATCCCCCGCCCCCCCATTGTAGACCAGGACTAAGAAGTTGTTGACTGATATGTGCAGGCAGCAGCAGAGAGCGCCTGAGAGCTACCTCTGCCTGCAGCACCAACTACGGATTGCAAGGTGCTGCGACACGGTGATAATAGGAGCCACATGAGGAACTTAGATAGTTAGACCTGACCCATAACAACCCCGCTAATTCTTTGCCTGGATCCCCTGGAATTGCAGTCACAGCCTGTCCACACAGCTCTTCTGATGTCCCTCAGTCCTGTTGTGCTACAACCCCCTACCCCAGTGTTTCACTCTTTGCCCCCCACCCCACACAGCTCTGCTAAAGTCTTTTCCATAAAATATTCCATGCATAAGTGCACTGAATTCCTTTCCGCTGATAAAGCCTGAAGTGCAATGTAATGAAACATCATGGGCAGAATTGCTTATACTCTGGGAGCTTTGTGTACTGAAGGGGGCCTGGTTTTTCTTGCAATCTCCATCCTAAAGGAAGTCCAAGGTCCCCAGGCCATTTCCTTCCCAGAGGCACCTTAGTCTGCACAATGGTTCCAAGCTCACTGTGGACCAATACTGAACAAGGAAGCACTGCCGTGGACTGGGTGTATTGAAGTTCTCTGCTGCCATACTATCCTTGTGCATCTGAGAGGCATCACACAGATTGCACTAGCTATGAGGGAATGTGGAGCAGAGAATGTCCGGGAACAGGAGTGGGAGTGCGTGTTATGGCGTTGGGCCCTAGAGAGAGTATAATGAACCTGCTGGCTCATGGTCAGGTCCCACCTCACTCCAGAATTAGCTGGAGGAAAAGGACTGGGCCACAGCTCATTCTGGGAGGGGATCTGGTTCGTGTATGATCACCAGAGAACGCGGTCTCTACCCATGTTCTGCATTGTGACAGTAGAGGGGTCTGTGTGAACAGGCAAGGCAGTGACACCCAGAGGGCAGAAGAGGATCAGGGTCAGCCAGCGAGCTGCTGAGAGTGGGCAGTGGCTGGCCAGAGGCAGCAGTCTGGGAGCTGGCTGCGGAAGAGGAAGAGCAGGCTGGCTGAGAGCAGGGCCAGAGGCCGGGGATGAGAAGTTGTAAGCTGAGCATTAAAGCACCTGAGACTCTCAGGAGGCAAAGTGTTTAATGGGGACCCACCAAGGGACAGAGAACCCACCAAAGTCCTAGGGCTTGGAGGGCCCACTGTGCTGATCTCTGTGTTCATGGTACACGGAGTTCACTAGAAGGGACTGGTAAACTCACAGCAACACCCTCCACTGGGCACAGTAGATTCGACAGAAGCAAAGGAAGAGCTGGATTATTCCTTGCATCGGGCGGGCCCTGATTGTGCCTGTTCGGCACAGCCAGCCTAGATCCTTACAGGTATTTAGGTGCCTAATTCACATTGAAATCAATGGGGCCTGGATATGAAATCAATAGACCTATTAACATCAGTGGGACTTACAGCAGGCCCATAGGGAACAGCACCTCCTTCAGTCTGGGTCCAGTCATCTCTGCTGCCTTCTAAAAGGGAGGGGGAACATGACCCTATCTCCCCCCTGCTTCCTCCCCGTCCCCCCTCGGGGGATTAGCAGGGAGTGATGCTTGGACTCAGAAAGTGAAGAGAATGTAGTTGTGCCAGCTTTCTGTATCGTGGAAACTTTCCTTGCACTGTCTCCTTAACCCTGCACGTTCAAGCAAGGACAATGTGACCATTTGCAGGCAACTGCTCCCCTAGAAACTTAGCTGTGAACAAATCCCCAGGCGTAGAAAACATGCCCTGCATCAAAACTGTGTGTCATAACTGCTTATAGGACCCAAGACCAAATGGACTTTGCAGGCAATGGATTCCCCAATATGACTCCCTTGCAAAACTTCTCCAGGAACTCACTCAACTCTGTGCCTAACCCCATGCCATGGCCCCCTGAGGCTGACTCTGCCTTTGTTTCCCTCAAAAAAGGTTTGGCTTCTGCCCCCGCTTTAGGGCTGCCTGACTATTCTAAGCCTTTTACCCTTTTCTGCCATGAACAATCTGGATGTGCACTTGAAGTTCTCACTCAGGTGCACGGAGGCAAGAACCACTCAGTGGCTTATTTCTCTGCCACTCTGGACCCTGTGGCCCAAGGCCTACCCCCTGCCTGCATGCCGTGGCTGCCGCAGCACGCCTAATCGAAATGTCTGAATCCCTTGTCCTTCGCTCTCCCCTTACTCTCATGGTCTCTCACTCTGTCGAAACTCTGCTGTTACAATGTAATACAAGCCGCCTCTCCTCCACTCGCCTTACCAGGTATGAACTTCTACTGCTGTCGGTTTCATATATCACCATAAAGCGTTGTTCTCAGTTAAACCCTGCCACTCTCCTTCTCTTGTCTAATGGCGGAGATACCCACGACTGCCTTGAAACTGTGTCTGCTGTCACCATCCCCAGCTCTGACCTTTCTGAAGTCCCCCTCCCTAACTCTGACCTTGTTTTCTTTACTGATGGTTCCTGTTTTCGAGACAACCGAGGTTGTCTCCTTGCAGGATATGCTGTAGTGTCACTCTCGGAAACCCTAGAAGCTGCGCCTTTACCTTCTGTAATCTCAGCGCAAGTTGCCGACTTAGTTACCCTCACCCGTGCCTGCTTTTTGGCGGAGGGACGCTCTGTCACCATTTACACTGACTCCTGCTATGCTTTTGGGGTTGTACATGGCTTTAGCACCCTCTGGCAAGCTCGGAGTTTCCTTACCTCTGCTGGTACCCCTGTTAGAAATGGCTCCTACATCGCTGCTTTCCTGTATGCAGTTTTACTTCCCTCTGCCCTAGCTATTGTTAAGTGCCCTGGCTACTTGACGGCAGATACTGATGTTGCTAAGGGTAACGCATTTGCTGATGCCTCTGCTAAACATGCTGCTGCCATAGAACCTTCACCAGATGCATTTCTAGGTTCCCTTTCTGTTTCTCACTGACCTCACCCTGCTCCAGGACTCTGCCCCAGAAGCCAAGAGACTCCTGGGTTGCCCAGAGTTGCTCTCTACATCCTGATTCCCTTTGGCGCTCGCCTGCTGGTGTCTTTGTGTCCCCCTTTTCACTCTATCCATCACTGGCCGCCCTGCTATACAATGTTTCGTATGTCAGAAAGGAGGGGATGGTCTCTGCTATAACTAGAGTGGGATGGTGGGCCCCCCATTTCAGCTCTTTTGCAGCTTGCCACTGTGCCACCTGTACCACTTGCCAAAGCCACAATATTGGTAAACCTGTAAAAGTGGCTCAGGGATTCCGGGGCCTGCCCCAAGCACCATTCTTGCATTGGCAACTTGATTTTGTACAAATGCCTAAGTGTCAACGATATGAATTTATCTTGGTTATGGTATGTTTATTTTCTAGTTGAATTGAAGCCTTTCCCTGTTACAAGACTGACTTACTGTCTGTTGCCAAATGTTTGTTAAATCATATTATGCCTGCCAAAGGAATTCCTGCCACTCTGTCCAATGACCGGGGTATACATTTTACCAGACAAATTGTTCAGCACCTGGATCGTATATTACATATCCCACACCTGCTGCATTGTCCCTACCACCCACAAAGTGCAGGTGCTTTGGAAAGGCAAAATGGTGTACTTAAGAATAAGCTTGCTAAGATTTGTGACTCCACAGGGTTAAGCTGGCCAGCAGCCTTACCGTTGGTCCTTATGGAAATGCAATCCACTCCATCCCAAAGGCATAAATTGAGTCCTTTTGAAATTGTTATGGGACGCCCTGTGCGAGCTGTGGCTGCCATTACTCCTGTCCTAGACTTGAACTTGACTCACAGTACACTCCTTCAATATTGCAAGGGACTAATGCAAGCCGTAAGTCACTTCCATTCACAGGTTCAAGCCGCTTGGCCGATGGAACCCACCTCCGATGTTTGCCACAATCTCTAGCCAAGTGACTGGGTCTACATATGGCACCATCATCAAAAACACGCCTTAGAACCCCGATGGAAGGGTCCTCGTCAGGTACTGCTTACTAACCAGACGGCTGTTAAACTATCTGGCATCGCAGTGTGGATACATGCTTCGCAGTGTAAGAAGACACTCTCCCCGGTGAACCAATCATCACCTCAGAACCGCGCAGAGTCAATTTTGACTCCATAAGAAGATGTAAAGGAACAGCCTGCAATACGTTACAATCTACGCTCTCATAAGGGTTGCCAGAAGTGGACGACAACCTAAAGCAAGGCCCACCAAAAGAAGCAGTAGCGAGCCTAGCTCCTGCTGCCTGGTGGACAAAACCGTGACTGCGGTTCCCTCAACTGAGGTTGTCAGAACCAGAAGGGCCTTGCCTCCATCATGCACCTGTGGTGGCGCCTCTTCCTCAGCTGCTGGTATCTTAAGGTCTGGGGAGCCCACAATGACAATTCTTTTATCCAGCAGCAAGTGTGGGTAGCTCAGACCCATAATATCTCTAATTGCTGGATCTGCAGCCACATCCCAGCCCACTCTCAAGCTGGTGTTCCTGTCCTGGCTATGCCACTCAATTCTCCAGACCTCACTGGAGGACCTTGTCCGTTTAACAAAATATGGATCGGCAATGACACTTGGGAAGCAGTGGGAATAAATGTATCTAAATGGACAAGCGTGATGGAGGGAAAAGGTCATTGGCATTGGGTGTGTAATGGGACAGGGCTAGATCTGGGAAAAAGCTGTTGCCTTCAAAATATTGTGGCCAATAGTGTATGGGTGTAAACGGGTTGGGACTCACCACCTGGCACCTCCTGCTGGTCACTCCTGGGAATTAGCTCGTTTCCAGTGGAGCGCCCCCTCCTGGTGGTGTCCCGTCAGTTATTCTGCTCCTGATCGGCGTCTCTGGACCCACATTGCTCCCTGCTCAGCGGCGTCCTCTTCGAGGCCACTGCCCTCTGGCAGTGCCCCTCAGTCTATCTGCATCCCCTTCCACCTATGTAACAAATGGGTGCAATTGACCCTTCCCGGCCTTAATAGGCCATCATTGGGTTTGTGGAACCAAAGCTTATACTGCATTACCAGTTAACTGGTCAGGTAACTGTTATCCCGCCTGACTCTTCCCACAACTTCCTGAAGTGCTAGGGTCCTTCCCACGAGAACGCCTCCGTAATTTCAAGCAAAAAAGAAGAGACTTATGGTATATAAAATACACATAAGCCCTTAACCTGGGAAGAGACCATTGCGGTTCCCTTATCCACTTGGAGAGTAATAAAAAAACACCATGCAAAAGGCTCCTGAGCTTACAAGCAGTAGTTGAAATAATGGCAAATGAAACCAGGGAAGAGTTTAAAAAACCCTGGCCAAAGAGACAGGGGTGATCCGACAGATGGCCCTCCAAAACCGTCAGACATTGGACATAGTGCTGGTGGCCAAAGGTGGGACCTGTGCTCTCATTGGAAAATAATGTTGTGTGTTTAACCTTACAATACCAATGAGGTAATAGATCGAGCTAGCCACTTAGAACAAATCGGCATATCTTCCCCATGAAGAGCTGAGTTCTTGATGAAAGTGGCTAAGTAACCTGTTCAATTTCTCTGGCACAGGAAACTGGTTGTTTCAGGGAGCCCTGACTCTCCTGTTTGGATCCTAGTGATTTTTGTATGTTTTCAGTTAATCTCCTGTTGATCCAGAATTGTGTAAAATATGCTACCCAGGTGACTGCCCAAAACAGAGTGCTGATATGATGATTTTGAATATCGTGATGAACCAAGAGATAAAAAACGGTTAATATGTGGAACCCAGTAAAATGTTTGGTCATGGCGAAGTGTGACCAAAAGGAGGGATTGTGAAGTAGAATGAAATTATATTGTAACAATAGAAAGGATTAAAGAAAATGCTGTCTGTACCTTTAAGCAAAATTTACTGGAATGCTGCAATCCATGTGTCAGGAATGCAGACATTAATGTAAGAACACATTGCCTCCATTTAAGGGCAATTGGTGAAGTATTAGCTTTAGATCGATAAGAGTTAGTAGGAACTAGGATATGGCATGGTGTGCCCCAGGTGAATTTACTGTTTTGCTCTCTTTGTCCCTTTTGTTTAATTCCTGCTCTTTCATCTGTTATAAATAAGACTGTTTTGGTCTTGCATGGCCGCTCACATTATCTGGGTGTTATTAGCAGAGCGCTGTGCTAATAAAATAGAGTGGTCTAACAAACTGTGAGTCCTGATTCTAACTTTGACACTTACTTATGCACACTTTTTATTTTATTTATCTAATTCTATCTATCTCTATGACTACTACTAGTAGTAGGCTGTACTTGCTCTTCTAAACTTTAAGTTTCAAAGGAACTAAGCTAAGCTTGGTTTCCCTAAGCTTTTATTCTTAGTTTTTGTTTATTAGGTTTGATTTTAAGTTTAAGTAGTCAAGTAAACTCTAAGTTATCTCTAGCATTAGTTTTCTTTAAGCACTGCAATCTCTCCACTCAAGAATTGAGAACCCTGAACTGCCAGGCTGGTCCTGTGTCTCTTACCCCTCAGGTTATCAAGGAAGGGTGTGAGTATGGTTAACCAAAGCTTTGTTTCCATATAATACAAACATAACATATATTTTCTTTTGAATAACAGTAATGGCAATTGTTAACTTTTTATAACTCTGGGTATTTTGACCATTTATTACTATTATTGATTTAATAAAAGTCTTCTAAGGCTATAATTGTCTGAGGTGCGAGCTTCCTATCATACCCCCAAGGGTCCTTTGTTAAATTCCTGTGGAGCCTGATGCGGGACAAGATCATTTATCTCTGACCAAAGATGGTTGACCCTAAAACCATACTATTACTATTAGTAATTTATTATTATATTAATGAAATTAAAATTGACAATTAATAATTATTGTGAGTTTACACCCTAAATCAGGCTTACAGTCTGCAACTTGTCGCAGCTCTAGCTTCTTCCTGATCTTCACTCTTACTTAATTGCTTATTTTTCTGTCACTATGGTCCTTACCAAAAATAAGCAATCAGAAAATAACAGAACATAATCACTTTGTCTGTTCTCAGCCACCACACCCAAAACTCACTAAAATCACTACCAGTGTCTCAAAGCAATCAAGCTATGTACAGAATTCCTGCTGACTATACACCAGTGTGTTGGGTGGAAAATGGGTTGGGTCACAGAACCTCCTGGGACTGCCAGCGGATGTCCTGAGACTGCCTCTGAGGCCTGTTTCCCCTGCCAAGCTGAGACTTCAGTATTTTAAAACCTTGTTGAGCCAGACAACGTTTGCCTGCTGCAAACACAGATCCAGGTCTGAAACCACGTCCCGCACACTGCAGGCTTCACTGAAAACAGCTCAAGAAGGTACTCCTGTCTCCAGCACTCAGATACCAGCTCCCAGGGGGTCCAGCCCCCAATAAATCCATTTTACCCCCTGTATAAGCTTATAAACAGGGTAAACTCTAAATTGTTTCCCTCTATAACACTGAGAGGGAGAATATGCACAGCATATATGCCCCCCACCAGCTATTAATACATACACTGGGTTAATTTACATGTAAAAACGGGATTAATTAAATAAAAAAGTCAGATTAAAGTGGTTCCAAGTAATAACAGCCAGAACAAAGTAAATTACCAAACAGAATAAAATAGAACATGTAAGTCTAAGCCTAATACAGTAAAAACTAAATGCAGGTAAATCTCACCCTCAGAGATGTTCCAATAAGCAAAGGAAGGACATAGGATACCATGGTGATTGGCATGCTATTAATAGCTAGATAATCTGGAGTACTCTTACATGTTTTATAGGTTTTTCATTCCACTTCTTGGTCCCAGGACAATGAGGTGATTCTGAAACCAGGAATGACTCAGAAGATAACAGCTACAGCTGCAAACAATTAGTACATTTCACCTGTTTCTAACTTTCTGTCCCTTTGAATCTAAATGTCTTGCTAAGGCTGGTTGAATGTTTTTCTTCAGAAGTTTTTTTAATGGGAAATTGGATTTTCAATCAACTATTTTTTTCCATAAAATTATTTTTCCCCTGCAAATTATCAGCTTTCCATCAAAAAAACCAAACTCCCCTTCTCCCTAAACCATGGCTGTGGGACTCTGGTGATGTTCCAGGGCAGTTCAGCAAGAGGAGAGCCATCATGCATCATGGGGGATGTAGTCCAGCCTGAGAGCCTGGCCCATGGAAGAGATTGGTGGTGTGTGGGATCTGAGGCACCCCCCATGGTATTTCCGAGTCGATATGTTAAGTTCTTAGAAAAAGAATTCGGTCTCCACAACAAAAAAACCCAAAACCCTTTGTGGATCCGTTCTACCCAACTTGCAGTGAAAACAGTAGGATGAAATCTATCCCTAACATCATACTCTGTAACTCTGGTAGAAATTGCATCACTTCAGAACACAGTAAGGAAGAGTAGGTCAAATTAATCCCCAGGGCACCAATTACACTGAGGGTTGCTTTGGCTCACTGAATGCCTTAATTAGGTGTTATGGCTCTCTAATCTCAGGTATTCCCAGTTGCTTCAGGAATCATGTGCCACAGATCACATATCTCAGTATAAAACTTCCCAAATGCTCCAAACTGCAGTTTTCTGTCGCAGAGAAAACACCACATCCGCTCTCTCTCTCTCTCTTTGCAGCAGGTATGTGCTATTGTCCTGAATTACAGTCACACCAACATGTGGACACCATGGGAATCAGCAAGTGTTGAATTTAAGACCTCCAGCACTTAAAGCCTCAGCCCCAACTCCTACCCTTAGCTAAAGGAGCAACCTTCTTGGGTGGAAAAAATAGGCAATAATATAGTCACTGAAGCCAGTGCTTTCCATTGTGTCTCTGGGTTTTCATACAGGCTAAAGTAAATGCCAAAAAGATTAATTAACACAGTAAGCAACTTTACCCTAAACCGACATGCCAAGCCACAGAGCTCACCTTGCCCATAGAGGGTGGAAAGATTGACACTCCATTACTCTCACCCTTTCTTTAGCTGAGGAATAATCTCTTCAAACTGATTGTCTCACAGCAGAGTCACAAATCACTGTTTACTGTTCGGATTAGTGAACAGGAATGTTTGTGTGTGGGGAATGATTAACCTGCATGTCATTGTATTTGCACAGTGTGCGCATCTTATTGAACACCTGGAATGACCAGCTGTGAACATCTGGCTGTGTGAACTAAGCCCTTCCCTGAGCAGGTACTGATATGCATTAAGAAATTGATCTCTGTTTATTTTCACTCACTTCATTACAGAGAAGGGATAGGCTTTCCACATCATCCACCTGCCCACATCTCTGTAGCTGCCGGATCTGTGTTCAGAGGAGATGGAAGAGGGAAATCACTCGGAGGTTACTGAATTCATTCTCTCAGGACTGACAGATCGTCCGGAGCTGCAGGTTCCTCTCTTTGTGGTGTTCCTACTGATTTATGGTATCACCCCTGGTGGGAAATGGGGGGCTGATCTTGTTAATCATGAGTGATCCACAGCTCCACACCCCCATGTACTTTTTCCTCAGTATTTTGTCTTTCTGTGACCTCTGCTTTTCCTCAATAATTTCCCCTAAGCTGCTGCTGAATTTCTTAGCCGAGAGGAAAAGCATTTCTTACACTGCCTGCGCTGTGCAAATGTCTCTCTCTATCGCTTTTGCAGATGCTGATAGCCTCTTGCTGGCCCTGATGGCGTATGACCGTTATGTGGCCATCTGTAACCCGCTACTCTATACAGTCACCATGTCCAGGCAGCTTTGTAAACAGCTGGTGGCTGGGGCGTTTGCTGTGGGGATGGTGGATTCAGTGATATACATGAGTTTTATATTTCGTCTGTCATTCTGCAGTTCCAACATCATCAGGCATTACTTCTGTGACATCCCTGCACTATTGGTGCTCTCCTGCTCTGACACCCGCATCAATGAGATTGTGATGTTTGTTTTCACGTGCCTCTTTACAGTGGGCAGTTTTGTAACTGTCCTCCTCTCCTATGTCTATATCATCTCCACCATCCTGCAGATCCGCTCCACTGAGGGC
>NW_027424738.1:0-12826 GCF_003597395.2 Chelonoidis abingdonii
CCAGAGAGAGATCGTAAGCTCCAGCACCTTTGTACTCCGCACCATGAATGTGAAAACAAGACTGCAAGCTATCATTATTCCTTGCCGGAACCAAAGAGATGGATCTTCCACCAATCACCCCTGCGCCATACTAGCCTACCGCTAGATTTGTTAATGTGCATTTCCTGAACACAACCATTGTCCAAAGTCCAGCTGCTCCAAAGGCACTGACACCATCAAGTACCGTCCTTCTGGGCCCCAAATCCCTGCCAATCTTCACATGGCCATTTTGCAACAGATGTCCCCTTCCTGGTACTGCCCTTGCCAGAGCTTGCAGCAGAGGAGTTTGTCATCCCCTATACCGTACCAGTTTATTGCCCAGACCCCTCTGCAGCATTCCTGAGGGCCACCTGGCCGTCACTCTCTTCCTTGCCATTGGGTCACACCAATACTCATGTGGAGAGACAGCGTCCCCGTCGCTCATTGTTAAGTAGGCCAGTCCAACTAGAGGCAGAAACGCCAACATCTGTCCTACCCAGAGCCAAGCTCAGGACTCACTTGGTCAGCAGCATCTCTGTGCCTCCCTGAAAATCAAAGCCACTACTGCACAAAGAAAGGGATGAAAGTGCCTGCCAAAGCCTGGGATTGAATAAGGACTTTAAATTTTCAAGTTTAATGCTCCCCAACTGAGCTAACTTGGCAGGTGTGTGGCAGTATTTTGGCCTGTTACTCTCTCTGTCTGGGAGGTTTTTGCAGCAGTTTGCTCCACAAAGAAGGAACGTCAAGTGTGGCAGCCCATGAAGACAAGACTCTCTTTGCCTGCTTGCTCAGCTTGACTTGCTGCTGTCCTGTTCCTGCCCTAGTGACCGGGTTCACCTGGTGGTGGAAGGAGAAATGGGGCCAGTGGCGACGGGGAGGAAGTGAGCTGTGAACCTGGGCAAGACTAGACACTGGCGGTGAGTCCGTGCCACCACTTGCCACCATTCCACTGTTGTCCATGGTTTCCCCTACGGGCATTCATTTCTGGAGGGAAGTGGGCTCTAAGCTCCCCTCCCCAATTTTCCACACTGCAGAGGAGCGCAAAGCAGGAAAACAAACAGCTGCTCCAACACCCCCACCGGAGGAACCCTCGAACATAACCTCAGGATTAAGGACCTAAGGACTCAGGCTGAGAACTGATAGAATCCACTCATCTGGGATTTAACAACTTGTCTTCCACGGAACAGGGGCCAGATCCAGCATTTTTCTGGCTCAAGCGGCAAAAGTAAAATAAAAATAAAATAAAAAATCCACAATCAATGGCAGCTCTACCATTTTCGGCAGCAAGTTCTTCCTCCAGAGAGAGACTGAAGTGAGCCAAAGTGCCGCTGAAGAGCTGGGACTGCCTCCCCTTCTGTTGGCTGCTCAGGCATCTCCTTGCTCCGCTGGCAGCACCAGATGATGTAGCAGGCAATAGCCAGCCCAGGTGGGGCACATGACCCCACACACGCCCTCTGAAAAGTGTTGCCTTGAAATTAGGAGAGTTTGCAGTTCAAGGCAACAGTTGCACACTCAGAAGAAAGGCCAGCACAATGCTCAGGGTGAAGGGGGTGCTAAAGCTGGTTCAAACCAGAAACCTTCAGGTCTTCAAGCTAATATACTCTCAGATGAGCTAGTTTGGCACACTAGGCCAACCGGAAGGCTTAATACACAGCCACAGCACAATGCTAGGAAAGATTTAAATCTGGAATGTCACAACGCAGGACACAAGCAGTGGACTTATCCTGGAGGGCAGGCTGGGGTTTCCTGATCCCATTCTCTCAAGGCCAGCACTGCCCCTCCCAAGCTGTCGCTGGTCCCGAAGGTCTGCAAGACAAAGCAGCGGTTCTCACTGGAACAACTCCACCCACAGCTTGCAGGCTCCTCCCAAGCCAAAAGCGGAAAATCATCTTGCCAGAAAGCAGCCCACTAGGACTCACCATTGCTTTTTCCTTCCACTAGAACCTCACTCCTTCTCTCCTGAGCTGCAAGTAGCCATCCTGGGAATGCCAGAGGCAGGCACAGGATTCTACCTCCCAGCAGCCAACTGCACCTCCCCAGGCTTTGCAGAACGAATGGTGGCTACTACTAACCCCACTTAGGCCGCAATGATGTGCTTAGCTTCTGCCCTGCCTTCTCAGCTCTGACTTTCCTCTTTTGCCCCATTCCTGCCTCACTTCCTCCTTTGCCAATTCATGCAAAGGAGCCGGCCTTCGTAGGCCAACTCCAAGGGCAGAGGAGGCCAAGCCACAAAGCATTCGAAAGGCGACTGGCCTAATTCCTCAGCTTCCCCAGGCTGACGCCAAGGTACTTTCTCCACTGATGTCACCACTCTTATCACGTGGGGGTTGGGGTTATCCCAGGGACAGGGCCAATGGCAGAAGGAGGAGCGCCTTGCTGCACAGCAAGGGAGCTGGACAGAAGGGGAGCATGTTTCTGCCAGTTTTGGGCTGAGGTCCTTTTGCATGTTAGACAAACATGTAACGGTTACACTACAGAAACTCCATCACAGTGCACTGCCCTGCCCCATCCTCATATTCCATGTACTTTAGACTTCAGTCTAACACTCTCTCCCAATGAGCTACTTCAGCACCTGCAGGGGACTTTTTGGGCTGCTGCTTCTCACCTTGAAGCTATTATCCAATAAACATCTCACCAGTCAACAATGGCCAATGCAAGCCAGAATCACTGCTATTTTAGCACTTGGAAATGTCATCAGCTGGCTTTGGATCTCTTGAATGCTTTAGTTCATGAGGGGAAAGGGAGAGAAGCGGAGCTTTGAACAAGAAGGCCTGGGGTTAACATCCTAACGCTGTCTCCTACTGTAACACTGTTTAATACTGGCCCACCCTGTGCTGGTGACAGGTCCATTTCCTAGATGTTAGTACAGTTCAGTTACTGTTAAAATTAAAAGTTTCTATATGCTGTAAAGGAAATGATTTTTTATTTGCTTCTATATGGCATGAATAAATACACATTTACACATCCTAGCATGAAATTTATTGTCTTATATGAAAGAGAAATCCTGCATCAAATTTATGCATCAAAATCATGAAATGAGCTACAAATGCACAATCGTATCAGGTATTCAATGGTTTAACATATGGAGCGGGGAGGGGGGCACCAAAAGACACTTCTTGCCTGGGATGCCACTTGTCTCAGAGGGAGGCCCTGTCAGGGAAAGCAGGAGTTAGTGTCCACCCGCCTATTTCCAGGCTGGCAAGGTTTTTCCCCCACTTTGAACTTTAGGGTACAAAAAGTGGGGACCTGCATGAACACTTTTAAGCTTAATTACTAGCGTAAATCTGGTACGCTGCCACCAGCCAGAATTTAGTGTCTGGCACACTTTCGTTCCCACCAAAACCTTCCCTTGGGAACCCAAGACGCAAACCCCTTGACTCTGAACACAAGGAGAAATTAACCATCCCCCTCCTTTTCCTCCAGACTTTCCCTCCCTGGGCTGCCTTGAGAGGTTTCACAACTGGTCCAAACTCCTTGGATCTTAAAACAAGAGGAATTAACCATCCCCCTCTCCTTTCGCCCCACCAATCCCTGGTGAGTTCAGACTCAATACCCTTGGATTTTAACAAGGAAAAATCATCAGGTTCTTAAAAAGAAAGCTTTAATTAAAGAAAGAAAAAAAGTATAAAGTATCACTGGATAGTCTTTAAATTTCACAGGAGAATATAGCGTATGACTTGGAGCCTAGGCGGCCGGATTAAGGTTTTATGTTTATTTCTCCCACTCTAGTGAGTCAAACATGAGCTAGAGTAGACATCCCTGCGTCCGAGGCACATGTGATAATGGTACTCTCTGAGAAGTTCCAGTCAACTAGCGAGAGAGCTAATATAAGCGCACTTCACCTATGCAAGAGAATAGACATTTGGCGAAGGGTGCTACCAAATATACACAAATGATCCGCCTTGCCGTGGCTATATACTGATACAAATTTCTTGAAACACTCAAGAGACGGATATTCAAGAACACGGATTCGGGAGCACCTGGAATGTATGTCACCCATACGCGCGCGCGAGTAACTGCAGCCGACATACGAACAACAACATATACAGCATTCTATAACTATATATATCTTCCCTCTCACCAAATATAATTTTGAAGAGTATCCTTTCGTCTCCCTTCCAATATGGAATCCTCTTGATGGCGAGGATGGTGTCCTTCCGTCCAGGGTTATAAGAGAGAGCTTCCCTATGGCCCATTGACAAGTGTACAACAGGACAAGATCCACTCACCAGAAGCCATAACTGTTGTATTGCCAGGGCGCCGTAAAATCTGGACACAGCGGGGCTGCGCGGGGGAAGGGAATTCCTCTGCTCTGGTATGCCTCATACTCAGTGAGAGGATACCAAGAGGGCACCGTGTAGTTGAGAAGGCGAGGTCGGCCAGGGATATCACATGCGCGCCCAAGTGAGGCCTCACAAAGACTCCAGGGAGGGTGATCAAGTTCTGCCCAAAGACGGCGAATCACGCCACAAAGGAAAGCTCCGGCGCGGGCATGTTTCATGAGCCCTTTTCACATCACCGCATATGGAGCCACAGACGAGAGTGCGCGCCTCACGAGATGAGGGCATGGAGGGCACTTATGTGGGGTCAGACGCTTCAGGAGTCTAACTCAGCGAACCAAAGAGGTCAGAGGTGGGAGAGGAGGAGAGAGGAAACATTGTTCTCTTGTCCAATTAGACCCACGTAGCATATTGTTGTCGCCATGAGAGGTTGCTCTGGAAATGCTCACACTTCTCACAGCTGGAAAGGGGAGATTCATTAGCTTCTATGAAATATGATGTGTTCAAAATGGAGCGGCGAGCTGCACCCCATACATACCATATTGTATCCAACAAGAGTTGTCCAATTTCAGGAGGAACTGGGGAGTGACCACAGACAACCGTTGCTGGAGCATGCATAGCGACTAGAAGGTAGAGAGGCAGTAGTTGCTACCACTAGCTGGAATAGCTATGCCCATGTGACTCGCGGCAGCGTACAATCCAGCCAAGACGCGGGCTGCAACGTCAGATCCAGAGTGTTGTGTCAAGTACACTAGAGTCCCAGGTTACTGCATGGGAGGTTAGGTTTGTTTCCTGGACAAAAGCAGAGAGTTTTATTACCTCAACAGAAAATTTCAGCCCAAACTGTGTGTGGTGGGGAGGTAGATAGCGGTTTCTTGGTTTTGAATTTAGTTTGTTCTCTTCTTCTCATTTTTAAAGCCCTTGATCATTTTGATGGGGAAGATGTTTGTACAAGGGAAAGGAAAAGTAAGAAAAGTTAAAAATCTGTGTTGAAGTGAGGGGGTCTGTTTGTGGCAGTGCAGGGGTGGAGATTTTCATGGGGAAGGGGTTAAGGGACAAATGAGAGGCTTTTGCAGGAACACAGGGGGATATTCTGCAGTTTAATTTTTCCAAAGGGAAACCTCCCAACTTTCCCTGTGCTGCTGCCCAGTTCAGACCCCACTGACACCACTGTGATGAAGTGGGAATTTTCGGATAGTTTTACATATTGTGTATACCTCAGTTTCCCCTATTTGTTGCACGATTATCTAGGTCAGAGGTCCAAAATGCAGGGTGCATTCCACCAGGTGGAATGAGGTAACATTCAGGGGAATGGAACTGGGGCCCAGGCCAGCCCCCAAAGGGTGGGGGGAGAGAGCACCATCCAGCTTGCTCCTGGCTGTAGCCCCAGCTGCTGGTCCTGGCTGCTGGCATGGCTCCTGGCATGGCTCCCAGGGCTCCACTCCCAGCCCTACACCTGTGGCTCTGCTGCCAGTCTCTGCCCTGTGCCCCAACCCCCAGCTATGGCCCCTGCCTCAGCCCCCTTACCCCTGTTTGAGTCCCTTCCCCTGCAGCTGTGGCCACATTCCCAGGTATGGCTCGTGGGGGCATGGAGAAGGGTAAGAGGGAGCATGACCTGCAAAAAGTTTTGGGACAACTGATCTTGGTGGTGGGACAAGGGTGTTTACTCTTCACGGAGACCCCCAAAGGGCAGGTGTGGCTGCTGTCCAGCTGCTTGGGCCCAGACAATGGCCAAAATTCTGTCTCCTAGCAACTGCTGGCCGGGGTGCACCTGCTGCAAGACACCAGCTGGCTGGGACGAGTTGGAGAACAAAGAAAGAAGTGGAGGCCAGGTGAGCAGGTTGCCAGGGAAATAGACCAAAGGACAGAAGAGGGGAAAACAGGCATGGCTGAGTTGGGCTGTTGGAAGCAAGGAGTCTGCTGGTTTTGGGACTCGCCGGGAGAGCCCAGGCTCTGAGTTCAGGATCCCCTTAAGATGGACTTTGTAGAATCTTCCTGCTTCCTGTGCTAACACAGAACTTCCCCAGGCTGTATTCCAGACCACTAATAAACCTTCTGTTTTACAACGCTGGCGAGAGACACTGGTGATTGCGGAAGTTGAGGTTGCATGATTCCCCTTTGGGGGTGGGGGGTGTAGGGCTTTCCGAGGTGTCTGATTCAGGTGGACTCACCGCAGGAAGCTCCTGGTGTGGAACAGGGATGCTGAAAGGTGCAAGGTTGGTCCCAGGAGGTGCTGAAGCCACAAGCAGGTTTCTCCCCCAGTGAGAGCGTCCCCTGGGGGTGCACATGAACAAGGCTCCTGCCCTGGGTTTGCCTCGAGCTGTTCCAGAGCACTGAGCCTGTGTGCCTGCATGACCCCCCACGCATGGGACCTAGCAGGCCACTCTGGCAAAGCTCCCTGAAAATCAGAGACAAACTCCCACTTCTCCCAGTTAATCTGCCCTGCATAGAACCCAGAGCAACTCCTGCCTCACTGGGTCTCCTGACAGCACGCGCGGCTCTCGGGTCCCTGTGCAGGGGACAGTGTCATTTCCGACCTCATGAGTATAGCACATCTCCGCCTGCTACGTGGGGACGAGGGCTTGATCCCTGAGGAGAAAGCTGGATTTTGGCACAGGTGTATGTCTGCAGTACAATTAAACCCCACAGCTGCCCAGGCTGGCTGACTCAGCTTGCCAGGCTCAGGGTCCAGGGTTGCTCAGGCTGGAGAGACCAAATGGGATTCCCCCCTCGCTAGTTCTGGGCCAATAGAAGATACTGAAGACTGGTGCCGTCACTGGACAGACACTTCTAGCAAAGCACCACCAGTTAAGTAGATCTACTCTAAAAAATGTTGATGAAACAACTGGGCTCTGTATTATCAATGACTCGATTCAACTTGCTCAGGTTAGAAAGAAAGATTTTTTTTCATTTGCAAGCCTGAAAATACCGCTCCGTTGAAAGTCAGAGCTGGATTATTTCGAGCTCATGCACCCTTATCACTGAAGGAGAAAAGAATGTACAAACCAATGAAGCCTTAACATGTCATTTGCATCCAAGCCTTGCCCTGTGACAGGAACTCAAGGACAGACAGAAATGTTCCCCGGAAGAGGAGAAAGCACTTTCCCTCGTGTATTTCCCCAGCTGTTGTGCCAAGACAGCAGAGGCACTTTAGGGCATTTTCTGTCACTGATTGTTTTCATGTGGTGTGGGAGAAAGACTTAGACCTGCCAACTTTTGAACGTGTGAAGTAAAGTGACCAAGTGGTGAGTACAATGACTGCTGTCACTTCAGGACATGGAATTAGAAAACAAAAGCCCTTGAACTCTCGGTGAATAGACTGATGCTATTATATCAGCCTGGAAGGCATATAGATGTACATCGGTCAGACACTCGGTATTGGGTTGTTTCTTTGTTTGATTGTTGTTGTTCCCTGATAAATGCAGAGGGTTCAGAGAGAAGAGCCATAGGAACGTTAAAGACTAAGCAGGGACAGAAGTTTAAAGAAAAACCACAACCTTCCTGTCCTACTGGCTGTGACTGCTGAGAAACTCTCTCTGCCTCCAGGGTCTCTCTCTGCCAGATTCTCAAAAAGTCAGGGCGCCTGCAACATGCAGACAGTTAGGAATAGGCTGCAAGGACTCAGCACTGTAAGAGGCAGCTGCTGCAGCACCTTGACTGAGGCCAAATTGCACCGGCGAGGCAATGGGAAGTGAGCCTTTGTATCGTAGTGCGGTACTGAGGTCTCAGCTACGGATTAAACTGGTGCAAACACGGCTTCGACAAAGAAGCGAAGGATTAAGGAAAGAAAGCGGCCATCTGGGAGCTGCTGCAGTCCCATAACCACAGCTGGAAGGGAGAAGAGGAAAACTCCTAAAGTGCTGGGAAGCAGCCCGAGAAAAGGAGAGTTGTCAGTGAGATCAGTAGCAATACATGAAATGAAGGATGCTTTCTCCTCTGGTCCCACGAGTGGTTTGAATTGTGTATTACTTGAGATAAGCTTAAATATCCTGCCTAATTTCAGGATGGTCTGTACACCATAATCGGTCTCTGTGGGAAGTGGCCTCTAATACTGGCCTTTGGGAAGAGCTGGCTGAAGACCTTCCTATTCACCAGAGATCCGGCTGGCGACAGTTCTCTCTTGCAGAACCTGGCTTTCGTAAGCTCTCTTTTTTTATTTTCTCTCTGAAAAGAAAAGACCTCACTGCACCATCCTGTATGCTTGTTCAAGAACAGAAACCTTCCTTGCATAAGTTTGAAAGCGTTAAGATGGTAATCTGGAGCTGATGGAAAGGTTCCATGACTCAGAGTGAGCTGAAGTTGCTGTGACTGAAACACAGAGCATAATAAGTATCTGATCACAGCAGCGGTGGGAGAAGCACATGTTAGAAGCCCTCTGTCAACTCAGCTATGGCTTTCCGTGCACAGAGCAGACAGCAAAAAGTCTGCAAGTCTTGAGGGAATAGGGAACATTTTTACTTTGGAATTGCAGTGTTCTCTGGACCACAAGTGGTGGTTGAAATAGGCCTTTGAGGCAGGTACCATGCTTAGATGGTTAAAGCACCTGTTCTTGTAAACAAGAGATCCTTAGGTTCAATTCCCAGTGTGCCTTGTTTGTACGGCTGCTGTCTCCATGCTTCATTGTCCGTGTTTCTTCTAGGAAACAGAAGAGATTCCCTTGACAACCAAGTATGGTAATAAGGCTTCTTCCAGCGGAGCATTGGAGAGAAATCAAATCCAGTCCAGAGTTGTTGAAAAGGCTATGCCATGGCAAGGAGGTGCTCCGGGCTGCAATTTGCTGTGACAGAGAGCCACTGTGTGCGCTCATTGGAATCGCTGAGATATCTGTGCACAGAGACCGTCTAATGAGTTTCTCTGCAGCGCCTCAGGAAAGGATAAATTACAATGCCTGTTACCTTCAATGTTTAAGTGGGTGTTTATGAAAAATGGAGCAATAGGGGAGTCCCGAGAGTTGGCACGGGCAGAGCTTGCAAGACCTTCTGGATAAGAGGCAGATTCAGGATCCAGCAACAGTGCGCCTTGCTTTTTTGTAATGGAGAAGCTGACATCTGAGCTAAGCCATACAAATTTTGCAAAGAATGGGTCTTTTTGCTGACAGTGTCAAAAGCACTCAGATAACATGAAACAACGTCAAGGTCACTGAAACTCGTCTTGCATGTGCAGCTGTTGAAGCTACAAGGCAGGCAGTAAGCACAATATACCAGCGCGCTGGTCACAGCAAGTCCTCGTGTGGATCGTGGGGGAACAATCTCAAAACTGCGGCGACTGTGCTGTCCTCTTCTCTCTCACCCGGACTGTGTCTTACAATGCTGCACTAGTGACAACAGCAAAACCCTCCATGTGCTGTGATCACTCAGCCAACAACATGCAGCATGCACCCAATAAGTGGCTTGTAAGCTCTATAAGCCACTCGCCTCAATTATACATAGAGGAGACCACCAGCTTATCCCCCAGCCTCACCTTGCACCGTCAGAAATGTAGCCTTTACCTTGCTCAAAACCTTTGAAAAGTGCAAGCTCTTAATTAATTCACCACTCCTCAAAAAGAAAGTAAAACATGCACCAGCTTTTAATCTGAGCAGCTTTCTCCAAGGCACTTTGGACAATTTCAAGGAAGTATACAAACATTAAAATAAGTTTATTAACTACTAAGAAAGATAGATTTTAAGTGATTATAAGGTTAGACAGAGAGGTCAGTTGTTACATTAATATGAAATAGATCTCAGTGTGACCATTCTATTCCCTGTGGGGAGCGGGCTGTAACCCCCATATTGTTACAACCCGAATGTTAGGAATCATTAAAAGGGGATAGAGAATAAGACCTGAGAATAATATTGTCTTTACATAAAGATCACTGCGTACAGATGTGGTCCCTCGACCTCAAAAAAGCATTACGCGGCACTAGAAAAGTTCAGAAAGGCAACTAAACTGATTAGGGGTTGGAAAGGTCCCGATATGATAGCGAGATTAGAAGCTAGGCCTTCTTTCAGCTGGAAACAAAGGAGGAACTACAGGCGGGGATATGACCAGAGATATATAAAATCATAGAGTGAAGTGAGAAAGTGATAGAAAATTATTTACTTATTCCATATACAAAAAGGGGTCATCAATGAATAATGGGCAGCAGGTTTAAACACAATACAAGGAAGTTCTTTCTACGCCGCACACATCGATCCTAGTCTTGCAGTAATCGCTCCTTGCCTGAGCAGCGTTGTTGAGAAGGCTATACTATACGAGGGTAAAAAGAGAACTGAGATAGTTCATGGTGGTTAAGTTCGAACAAAATGCTATTAGTCTCAGGAGGGGTAGGATGGGTCCTACCTCTGTTTGTGCAGAGGTGGAGATGGATGGCATGAAGAAGAAGCACTTGATCATTGCCTGTTAGTCACTCCCTCTGGGCACCGGCATTGGCTCACTGTCAGTAGACAAGATACGGGGCTAGATGGACTTTGGTCTGACCCCAGACGGCCGTTTCTATATTCCTCATTTTCATATAATCGTGATCTTACATATAGAGCATGACTTGTAAGGTATCAGGGGAAAGGATATGATCTGTTGAAAGTCGTTTCTCTACCCATCTACATAGACCATTCGTGCATGTGAAGTTATGAGAATTGTGCAGTACGGTTGTCACTATGCTGTAAGTTGGGGGAATCAGCCATCACCTGCATGAGGCCACACACAGGGAATTGCTCAATCTTGCTTGGAGAGACGCAGTGATGCTCACCTGACTCTGAAGAGGGCCACAAAGCCAATGGGGAATAAAGGACATGATAAAAGGAGAAACATTTGCTATGTTTCATCTCTCTCTTCCACCTCTGCCTACAGACACCACCACACCAAGCGACTGGAGAGCTGATCAAAGGAGAGAACCTGGCTGAAAAGCAACCAGCCAGCCTGTGGGGAGAAGCATCTAAGTTTGTAAGGGCACTGAAAGGGTTAAGATCAGCTTAGAATGTGTTTTGCTTTTATTTCACAAAAACAGCGAGGAGTCTGGTGACACCTTAAGGACTAAGAGATTTATTTGGGCATAAGCGTTCGTGGGTCAAAAGCCCACTTCCCTACACACATGGGGTGAGAATTGCAGATAGAGGTATAAATATATATTGGAACATGACATGAAGGGAGTTACCTTAGAAGGGGGGAACCAGTGTTGAAGGCCAATTCAGTCAGGGTGGACATGGTTCATTCCCAAGAATTGATGGGAAGGTGTCAAAACCAAGAGAGCGAAAATTGCTTTTGTAGTGAGCCAGCCACTCCCAGTCCCTATTCAAGCTCAAGTTAATGGTTTTAAGTTTGGAAATAAATTGTAACTCTGAAGATTCTCTTAGAAGTCTGTTTTTGAAGTTTTTTGAACAGCTACTTTTAAATGGTAATGAACGTGAAAGTGTGAGTGTGTTAGTGAAAGTGTAAATGTATGAGCAGCTATCCAAGTCCCATATGGTCTAGTGGGCAGGGTTCCTGCTTTTCCTGCAGGTGGCCTGGGTTCAGTTCCCAGTGTGTGAATAGTCTAAAGCTTTTGCTCAGAGGGGAGCCAGGAAATGAAAGGAATGGGAAGGGATCCTGCCAGCTGAGGAGTTGGACAGTGTTCAGGGGGGATCCCAGAAGTGGGGGTGGGAGCAGTAGGGTAGCCTGTGCGATTCAGCAGAAGCAGCCACTTTCCATCAGGCTGGCAGGCGCGGAAGGGGCACATGCTGGCTGCATGGCCAGAGGAGCAGCAGGCCGGCATGGAAGTGGTGCCTGCTGGCTGGCACTGCCCAGCACACGGCTGGAGGAGCCGAGGGGCAGCAGGCCAGCATGGAAGCTGTGCATGCCGGCTGGTGCAGGCACAGCCAAGCACTGTGAAAGGAGCCGGGAACAGGTGGCAGCCCAGGAGGGAAGGTGTGGGGTGGTGTCTGGTCTGGGGGCATGGCCAGAGGGGGAGCCAAGGGGTGGCGCCTTTTTTATGTTTTTTGCTCCCCCTATGCTGAAAATCTGACTACGCCACTGAGTGGGGGGCAGAGGTCTGAGGGGAGATCAGGGAAGGATCGCAGCTGTGTGGGAAGTTGACACTCTGGAGAGAACAGGCCTGGCATGGGGAGTGGGAAGGGTGACTCTGTCCTTCTATACTCTCCACTGGCTGACTCAGCAGGACTGGAAGAATTACCTGTTTGTTGGTAAATGTCAATTTCTGGGTAAACACACAGCCCAATGGCAAAATATTTCCATCAATATTAATCAGAATTGACAGATGGGCAAAGTAAGAAACATGCTGCTTGAGAACTTAGCCTGTTCTAATCCTATAGGGGTCGCTTCTGCCTGAGGCACCACCACGTCAGCGTTTCATTTCCCTCCCCATTTTCACACAGAGACACAATTTCCTTTGCACAGATCCATGAACAGCAAAACCTCCCTGTGTCTCTGGTCTGAGCCAGGGCATTCGATTCCAGTGAACCCTTCTCTCCTGCAATGGCAATGGTCAGACAGAGGGGACGTGGCACCTGCATCCCTGCCAGGGAGATATTGGCTCAACTCTTTCTTTCTGCTGCT
>NW_027424739.1:0-6037 GCF_003597395.2 Chelonoidis abingdonii
TGGGGCCCCTCCATTTGGTTACCAGGGTACTATGGATTTGTTTAGCCTGGGGCTAACATACCTGTTTCTCAGTACTTTACTGTAGCCATCTGGCCTTCCCCATCACAGCCCCTAAACCTAGACCCAGGGACCCGACCCGTGCGGTCCCTAATTCTAGAACCAGGGGCCCGACCTGAGGGAACCGTAAGACTAGCACCAGGGGCTTTAACTCTGGGGCCTCTAACCCTAGCTCCAGGGACCTTAATCCTGTGGCCCCTAACACTAGCTCCAGGGACCTTAACCCTGTGGCCCCTCACCCTAGCTCCTGCGGCCTTAACCTGGGGCCCCTAACCCTAGCTCCAGGAGCCCTAACAATGGGCCCCTAACCCTAGCTCCAGGAGACCTAACCCTGGGGCGCTCAACCTGGCTCCTTGGGCCCTAACCCTGGGCACCTAACCTTAACTCCAGGGACCTTACCCTTGGGCCCCTAAACCTAGCTCCAGGGACCCCACCCATGGGGTCCCTAATCCTAGACCCAGGGGCCCGACCTGTGGGAACCGTAACCCTAGCCCCAGGGGCTTTAACCCTGGTGCCCCTAACCCTAGCTCCAGGGACCTTAACCTTCTGGCCCCTAACCCTAGCTCCAGGAATCCTTAACCTGGGGCCCCTAAATCTAGCTCCAGGAGCTCTTAACCTAGGGCCCCTAACCCTAGCTCCAGGAGCCCTTAATCTGCAGCCCCTAACCCTAGCTCCAGGAGCACTAACACTGGGGCACTCAACCTCGCTCCTTGGGCCCTAACCGTGGGGCCCCTAACCCTAGCTCCAGGGGACTTGACTCGTGGGGCCCCTAACCCTAGCTTTAGGGTCCCTAACTCTGGTGCCCCAACCTTAGCTCCAGCGGCCAGACCTCTGAGGTCCCTAACTCTAGCTCTAGCGGCCTTAACCTGGGGCCCCTAACCCTAGCTCTAGCGACCTTAACCTGGGGCCCCTAACCCTAGCTCCAGGAGCCGTTAACCTGGGGCACCTAACTCTAGCTCCAGGAGCCTGAACCGTGGGGTGCTCAAACTGGCTCCTTGGGCCCTAACCCTTGGGCCCAAAACTTTAGTTCCAGGGACCTTAACCCTGTGGCCTCTTATCCTATCTTCAGGGGCCCTAACCCTGAGGCCCATAAACTTAGCTCCAGGGGCCCTCACCCTCGGGACAATAACCCTAGCTCCAGGGGCTCGACCCGTGGGGCCCCTAACCCTAGATTCAGGGTCCCTAACTCTGGGGCCCCTAACACTAGCTCCAGCGCCCAGACCCGTGGGGCCCCTAACCCTAGCTCTAGCGGCCTTAACTTGGGGCCCCTAACCCTAGCTCCAGGAGCACTTAACCTGGGGCCCCTAACCCTAGCTCCAGGAGCCCTAACACTGGGGCCCCTAACCCTAGCTCTAGCGGCCTTAACCTGGGGCCCCTAACCCTAGCTCCAGGAGCCCTAACACTGGGGCCCCTAACCCTAGCTCCAGGAGCCCTACCACTGGGGCGCTCATCTGGCTCCTTGGGCCCTAACCCTGGGGCTCCTAACCTTAACTCCAGGGGCCTTAACCCTTGGGCCCCTAAACCTAGCTCCAGGGACCCGACCCCTGGGGTCCCTAATCCTATATCCAGGGGCCCGACCTGTGGAACCGTAACCCTAGCTCCAGGGGCTTTAACTCTAGGGCCCCTAATCCTAGCTCTAGGGGCTTTAACTCTGGGACCCCTAACCCTAGCTCCAGGGGCTTTAAGTCTGGAGCTCGTAACCTTAGCTCCAGGAGCCCTTAACCTGGGGCCCCTAACCATAGCTCTAGCGGCTTTAACACTGGGGCCCTTAACTCTAGCTTCCGGAGCCGTTAACCTGTGGCCCCTTACCCTAGCTCCAAGAGCTCTTAACCTGGGTCCCCTAACACTAGCTCCAGGAGCCCTTAACCTGGGGCCCCTAACGCTGGCTCCTTGGGCCCTAACACTGGGGCGCTCAACCTGGCTCCTTGTTCCCTAACCCTGGGGCTCCTAACCTTAACTCTAGGGGCCTTAACCCTTTGACCCCTAACCCTAAATCCAGCGGCCCATAACCTGGGGCCCCTAACCCTACTTCCAGGAGCCCTTAACCTGGGACCCCTAACCCTAGCTACAGGAGCCCTTAACCTGGGTCCCCTAACCCTAGCTCCAGGGGCCCTAACCCTGGGGCCCCTAACCCTGGCTCCAGAAGCTCTAAGACTGGGGCGCTCAGCCTGGCTCCTTGGGCCTTAACCATTTTGCTCCTAACCTTAACTCCAGGGGCCTTAACCCTGGGGCCCCTAAACCTAGCTCCAGGGACCCGACCCGTGAGGTCCCTAATCCTAGATCCAGGGGCTTTAACTCTGGGACCCTAATCCTTGCTCTAGAGGCGTTAACTCTGGGGCCCCTAACCCTAGCTTAAGGACCCTAACACTGGGGCCCCTAGCCCTAGCTCCCGCAGCACTGAACCTGAGGCCCCCAACCCTAGCTTCAAGACCCCTTAACCTGGGACCCGTAACACTAGGTCCAGGAGCCCTTAACCTGAGGCCCCTAACCCGTGGGGTCCCTAATCCTAGATCCAGGCGTCCGACCTGTGGGAACCATAACCCCAGCTCCAGCGGCTTTAAATCTGGGGCCCCTAACCCTAGCTCTAGCGGCATTTACCTAGGGCCCCTGTGGACCCGGAGCTGGGCGTTAGGGGTTCTTTGGGCCCGGAGCTGGGCGTTAGGGGTCCTCTGGTCCCCAGGCTGGGTGTAAGCGGTCCTTTGGACCCGATGGTAGGTGTTAGGGGTCCTGTGGTCCCCAGGCTGCGCGTTAGGGGTCCCGTTGACCCGGAGCTGGGCGTTAGGGGTCCTTTGGTCCCCGGGCTGGGCGTTAGGGGTCCTGTGGTTCCCGGGCTGGGCTTTAGGGGTCCTGTGGACCCGGAGATTGGCATTATGGTTCCTGTGGACCCGATGGTAGGCGTTAGGGATCCTGTGCACCTGGAGCTGGGCGTTAGGGGTCCTGTGGACACGGAGCTGGATATTAGGGGTCCTGTGTTCCCAGGGCTGGGCATTAGGGCTCCTGTGGTCCCCAGGCTTGGCGTTAGGGGTCCTGTGGACCTGGAGCTGGGAGTTAGGCGTCCTCTGGTCCCCAGGCTGGGTGTTAGGGGTCCTGTGGACCCGATGGTAGGCATTAGGGGTTCTGTGGTCCCCGGGCTCGGTGCTAGGGGTCCTGTGGACCCAGAACTGGGCGTTAGGGGTCCTGTGGACCTGGAGCTGGGCGTTAGGGGTCCTGTGGACCTGGAGCTGGGCGTTAGGCGTCCTGTGGTCTCCAGGCTGTGCGTTAGGGGTCCTGTGGACCTGGAGCTGTGCGTTAGGGGTCCTGTGGTCCCCGGGCTGGGCGTTAGGGGTCCTGTGGACCTGGAGTTGGGCGTTAGGGGTCCTGTGGACCCCGAGCTGGGCGTTAGGGGTCATGTGGACCCGGAGCTGGGCGTTAGTGGTCCTGTGGTCCCCGGGCTAGGCATTTGGGGTCCTGTGGTTACGGGGCTGGCTCTAACGGGTCCTGTGGACCCGGAGCTGGGCATTAGGGATCTGTGGACCCGGAGCTAAGTATTAGGGTTCCGGCAGTCCCTGGGCTGGGAGTTAGGGGTCCTGTGGTCCCCAGACGCGGCGTTAGCCATCCTGTGGAACCGGAGCTGAGTGTTAGGGGTCCTGTGGGCCCGGAGCTGGGTGTTAGGGGTCCTGTGATCCCCGGGCTGGGTGTTAGGGGTCCTGTGGTCCCCAGGCTTGGCGTTAGGGGTCCTGTGGACCGGTAGCTGGGACTTAGGGGTCCTTTGGTCCCCGGGCTGGGCGTTAGAGGTCCTGTGGACCCGGAGCTAGGCGTTAGGGGTCCTGTGGACCCGATGGTAGGCTGGGTGTTAGGCGTCCTCTGGTCCCCGGGCTGGGCGATAGGAGTCCTGTGGACCCGTAGCTGGGCGTTAGGGGTCCGTTGGTCCCCGGGCTAGGCGTTAGGCCTCCTGTGGACCCGGAGCTTGGCGTTAGGAGTCCTATGGACTCGATGGTAGGCCTTAGGGGTCCTGTGGACCCAGAACTGGGTATTAGGAATCCTGTGGTCCCCGGGCTAGGCGTTAGGGGCCCTGTGGTCCCAGGGTTGGGTTTTAGGGGTCGTGTGGACCCGATGGTAGACGTTAGGAGTTCTGTGGTCCCCAGGCTGGGCGTTAGGGGAACCGTGGACCCGATTGTTGGCTTTAGAGGTCCTTTGGACCTGGAGCTGGGTGTTAGGGATCCTTTGGTCCCCGGGCTTGGCGTTAGGAGTCCTGTGGATCCGGAGCTGGGAGTTAGGGATCCTGTGGTCCACGGACTGTGCCTTAGGGGTCCTGTGGTCCCCGGGCGGGGCGTTAGGGGTCCTGTGGACCCGGAGCTAGGCGTTAGGGTTCCTGTGGTCCCCGGTCTGGGCGCTTGGGGTCCTGTGGACCCAATGGTANGATCAGTGATGTCAAATCACAACTTGTAACATAGGGTGCATAACATGCAACTCAAAGACAGTCTGTGGAAATCTAAAATGCATCCCATAGCAACCCTCTTCCTGTACCTGAAAAGGGTCATGTCCAATCAGCAAGTTTTGATCTCTGTGAAGTTTCACATGATCGCTCATAGTTAATGTAGCTGAGCTAAACTCTTACCAAAGCAGCAATTTTTGTATTTCTCCAAAGGGCTCAGTATACTGCTCCCAGCCCTCAGAAACTCTCAGAGGAATTGAGAATGACTACAGACAAGAATCAAATCCAGATTTTTCTTGACTCTGCAAAGCATTATCAAACCCCATCTCATGTTTGTCATGAATGTGTCTAGCACATAGTATGAAAGGAATTATTCTGATTAGGACAACTGAAACAGATTTCAAATCACAATGGGTTTGAAGCTGCAAAATTCTGGTCCATGTTCTTGAATCCTCAGTACATTTTGTGTGTGTGTGTTGGGGGGGCAGGAGGGGGCAATATTTGAAGCTGTGATTCTGACATGGTTTTGGCTCATTTCTAACTTTAGGGAATAACTCTAAGCAGCAACATTCAGTTTACCTTTTCAAAGTACTCAACACATCAACATCAGCAACGTTAACAGGACCAAAGTGTCAAAGGTTGTGAGTTCAGCTGTAATCCAGGTAGTGTTAGTTTAAATATCTGATATTACAGACAAGTCTGCTTTTTAAATCTGACATTCTAACCAGGCACATTCAAAGCTGAGAGTTAAAAGAAATATCACGCAAAAAGAGAAGGATTGGCTCCATAGCAAGTGCAGACTTTACAAATTTTAAAGTTCTACTCCTGTACATAATTACTTATGGGTTTTGAAATAATGGTAGACATGCAAAAACAAGGGAAAAAAATCAGAAAATAAGAGAAGAAAAGTAGCATTATTTGCTAATGTGCATGGAAACCAATTACTGAAACATTGCTACCCAGTGACACATTGTTTTAAAGATTAAAACATATGGGGTAAATATCAATGGTCAAAATAAATCCTATACTTCAGTGGAGTTGCATAAGGGATAGATATAGTCCCAATTGTCAAAGCTTGCCAATTAGTAGTGAAATACTTGTGCTGACTTGAGATCTGGGAGCTGCATACTATATAGTCAAGATTTTCAAGAGTGGGTAAAGTTTGGATCCCAGGTCCATAATTAAACATACATACAGATGGTGATTTTTCCATGAGTGTTAAGCACACAGCAGCTCCTATTGCTCAGCACTTCAGAAAAACCACATCTATATAGGTGTGCAACAAGGGTCAGGAGTTGAACTTTAAGCACTGTGACAAAGTTCCTCCTCTACTTTGGTGGGTCCTGTGCTTATTGGCAGATTTGTTCACCTCAGTGATCTTCCCCTCTTGTGGGACCCACAGTCTGGGTCAGCTCCTCCTGTGTCTGATCAGGAGTTGGGAGGTTTGGGGGGAACCCAGGCCCGCCCTCTACTCCAGGTTCCAACCCAGGGCCCTGTGGATCGTAGCTGTCTATAGTGCCTCTTGTAACAGTTGCAGGACAGCTACAACTCCCGGGACTACTTCCC
>NW_027424739.1:6540-8627 GCF_003597395.2 Chelonoidis abingdonii
GGCTGGGCGTTAGGGGTCCTGTGGTCCCTGGGCTTGGCGTTAGGAGTCCTGTGGACCCAGAGATGGGCGTTTGGGGTCCTGTGGACCCGATGGTAGGCGATAGGGGTCCTGTGGATCCGGAGCTGGGTGTTAGGGGTCCTGTGGTCCACGGGCTTGGCGTTTGGGGACCTGTGGTCCCCGAGCAGTGCATTATGGGTTCTGTGGACCCGGAGCTGGGCGTTAGGAGTACTGTGGTCCACGGGCTGGGCATTAGTGATCCTGTGGACCCGGAACTGGGCGTTAGGCCTCCTGCGGACGCGGAGTTGAGCGTTAGGGGTCCTTTGGGCCCAGAGCTGGGCGTTAGGGGTCCTCTGGTCCCCAGGCTGGGCGTTAGGGCTCCTGTGGACCCGGAGCTGGGCGTTAGGGGTCCTGTTGTCCCCGGGCTTGGTGTTTGGGGTCCTGTGCTTCCCGGGCTGGGTGTTACGGGTCCTGTGGACCCGGAGCATGGCGTTAGGGGTCCTGTGGTCCCCGGAGCTGGGCATTAGGGGTCCTGTGGACCCGATGGTTGGCGTTAGGGGTCCTGTGGACCCGGAGCTGGGCGTTAGGCGTCATGTGGTCCCAGGGCTGGGCATTAGGGGTCCTGTGGTCTCCGGTCTGGGCGTTAGGGGTCCTGTGGTCCCCGGGTTAGGCGTTAGGAGTCCTGTGGACCCGGAGCTGGGCGTTAAGTGTCCTGTGGTCCCAGGCTGCACGTTAGGGGTCCTATGGACGCGGAGCTGGGAGTTAGGGGTCCTGTGGTTCCCGGGCTGGGTGTTAGGGGTCCTGTGGACCCGATGGTAGGCGTTAGGGGTCCTGTGGACCTGGAGCTGGGCGGTAGGGGTCCTGTGGTCCCCGGGCTGGGCGTTAGGGGTCCTGTGGACCCGGAGCTGGGCGTTAGGGGTCCTATGGTATCCGGGCTGGGTTTTAGAGGTCCTGTGGTCCCAGAGCTGTGCATTAGGGGTCCTGTGGAGCCGATGGCAGGAGTTAGGGGTCCTGTAGACCCGGAGCTGGGTGTTAGGTGTCCGGTGGTCCCAAGGCTGGGCGTTAGGGGTTCTGTGGTCCCCGAGCTCGGCGTTAGTGGTCCTGTGGTCCACGGGTGGGCGTTCGGGGTCCTGTGGTCCCCGAGCAGGGCGTTATGGGTCCTGTGGACCTGGAGCTGGGCGTTAGGGGTCCTGTGGTCACCGGGCTGGGCATTAGTGTTCCTGTGGACCCAGAGCTGGGCATTAGGGGTCCTGTGGTTCCCGGGCTAGGCGTTAGGTTCCTGTGGACCTGGAGGTGGGCGTTAGGGGTCCTGTGGTCCCCGGGCTGGGCGTTTGGGGTCCTGTGCTTCCCGGGCTGGGTGTTACGGGTCCTGTGGACACGGAGCAGGGCGTTAGAGGTCCTGTGGTCCCCGCAGCTGGGCGTCAGTGGTCCTGTGGTGCCCAGGTTGGACGTTAGGGTTCCTGTTGACCCGGAACGGAGCGTTGACGGTCCTGTGGACCAAATGGCAGGCGATTGAGGTCCTGTGGACTCGGATCTCAGCATTAAGGGTCCTGTGGATCCCAGGCTGGGCGTTAGGGGTCCTGTGGTCTCCGGTCTAGGCGTTAGGGGTCCTGTGGTCCTCGGGCTAGGCGCCAGGGGTCCTGTGGACCCGGAACTGATCGTTAGGGGTCCTGTGGTCCCTGGGCTGGACGTTAGGGGTCCTGTGGACCCGATGGTGGGCGTTAGGGGTCCTGTCGACCCTGAGCTGGGTGTTAGGTGTCATGTGGCGCCAGGGCTCGGCATTAGGGGTCCTGTGGACCCGGAGTTGGGCGTTAGAGGTCCTGTGGTCCACGAGCTGGTCGTTAGGGGTCCTGTGGACCCGGAGCTCGGCGTTAGGGGTCCTGTGTACCCGATGGTAGGCGTTAGGGGTCCTGTGGACCCGGAGCTGGGCGTTAGGGGTCCTGTAGTCATCGGGCTGGGCGTTAGAGTTCCTGTGGACCCGATGGTTGGCGTTAGGGTTCCTGTAGACCAGGAGCTGGGCGTTAGGGTTCCTGTGGTCCCCGGGCTGGGCTTTAGGGGTCCTGTGGACCCGATGATAGGCGTTAGGGGTC
>NW_027424739.1:10812-26880 GCF_003597395.2 Chelonoidis abingdonii
GTTAGAGTTCCTGTGCTCCTGGGGCTGGGCGTTAGGTGTCATGTGGTCCCAGGGCTGGGCGTTAGGGGTCCTGTGGAACCGGAACTGGGTGTTAAGGGTCCTGTGGTCTCCAGGCTGGGTGATAGGGGTCCTATGATCCCGGAGATGGGCGTTAGGGGTCCTGTGGACCCGATGGTAGGCGTTAGGGATCTAGTGGACCCGGAGCTGGGCGTTAGGGGTCCTGTGGTCCCCGGGCTAGGCAGAAGGGGTCCTGTGGTCCCTTGGCTTGCGTTAGGGGTTCTGTGGTCCCCGAGCTGGGCTTTAGAGGTACTGTTGACCGGAGCTTGGCGTTAGGGTCCTGTGGTCCCCGAGCTTGGTGTTAGGGGTCCTGTTGTCCCCGGGCTGGGCATTAGGAGTCCTGTGCACCCTGAGTTGGGCGTTTGGGTGCCTGTGTTTCCGGGCTGGGTGTTAGGGCCCCTGTGGACCTGCAGCTGGGCTTTAGGGTTCCTGTGGTGCCCGGTCCGGGCGTTTGGGGTCCTGTGGACCCGATGGTAGGCGTTAGTGGTCCTGTAGACCCGTAGATGGGCGTTAGGTATCCTGTGGACCCGATGGTAGGCGTTAGGGGTCCTGTGGACTCAGAGCTGGGCGTTAGGGGTCCTGTGGTATCCGGGCTGGGCGTTTGGGGTCCTTTGGTCCCTGAGCTGTTCATTAGGGGTCCTGTGGAACCGATGGAAGGTGTTAGGGGTCCTGTAGACCCGGAGCTTTGAGTTAGGGGTCCGGTGGTCCCCGGCCTGGGCGTTAGTGGTCCTGTGGTCCACGGGCTGGGCGTTCAGGGTCCTGTGGTCCCCGAGCAGTGCGTCATGGGTCCTGTGGAGTCGGAGCTGCGCGTTAGGGTCCTGTGGTCCCCGGCTGGGCGTTAGGGGTCCTGTGGTCCTCGGGCTGGGTGCTAGGGATCCTCTGGACTGGAGTTTGGCGTTAGGGGTCTTGTGGTCCCCGAGCTGGGAGTTAGGGGTCCTGTGGTCCCCGGACTGGGCATTAGGGGTCCTGTGGACCCGGAGCCGTGTGTTAGGGGTCCTGTGGTCCCTGGACTGGTCGTCAGTGGTCCTGTGGACCCGAAACTTGGCTTTAGGGTTCCTGTGGTCCCCGGTCTGGGCGTTTGGGGTCCTGTGGACCCGATGATAGGTGTTAGGGGTCCTGTGGACCCGGAGCTGGGCGTTAGGCGTCCTATGGTCCCCGGGCTGGGTGTTAGGGGTCCTGTGGACCCTATGGTAGGCGTTAGGGGTTCTGTGGTCCCCGGGCTGGGCGTTAGGGGTCCTGTGGTCTCCGGGCTGGGCGTTAGGGGTTCGGTAGTCAAAGGGTGGGCGTTATGGGTCCTGTGGACCAGGAGCTGGGCGTTACGGTTCCTTTGGTCCCCGGTCTGGGCTTTTGGGGTCCTGTGGACCCGATGATAGGCGTTAGGTGTCCTGTGGAACCGGATCTGGGCGTTAGGGGTCCTGTGGACCCGGAGCTTTGTATTAGGGTTCCGGTGGTCCCCGGGCTGGGAGTTAGGGGTCCTGTGATCCCCGACTGGGCGTTAGGGGTCCTGTGGTCCTAGGGCTTGGTGTCAGGGGTCCTGTGGACCCGATGATAGGCATGAGGGTTCCTGTTGACCCGGAGCTGAGCGTTAGGTCTCCGGTGGATCCCAGGCTGGGCATTAGGGGTCCTGTGGTCCCCGAGCTGGCCGTTAGTGGTTCTGTGGTCCACGGGCTGGGCGTTCGGGGTCCTGTGGTCCCCATGCAGGGAGTTGGGTATCCTGTGGACCCGGAGCTCGGCGTTAGGGGTCCTGTGGTCCCCGGGCTGGATGTTACGGGTCATGTGGACCCAGAGCTGGGCGTTAGAGGTCCTGTGGTCCCCGAGCTGGGCGTTAGGGGTCCTGTAGACCCGATGGTAGGTGTTATGGGTCCTGTGGACCCGGAGCTGGGCGTTCGGGGTCCTCTGGTCCCCGGGCTGAGAGTTAGGTGTCCTGTGGACCCAATGGTAGGTGTTAGGTGTCCTGTGGTACCCGGGCTGGGGTTAGGGGTCCTATGGACCCGAAGCTGGGCGTTAGGGTTAGGTGGTCCCCGGGNGCACTGGGGCCTCTAACCCTAGCTCCAGGAGCCCTTAACCTGGGGCCCCTAACCCTAGCTCCAGGAGCCCTAACACTGGGGCCCCTAACCCTAGCTCTAGCGGCCTTAACCTGGGGCCCCTAACCCTAGCTCCAGGAGCCCTAACACTGTGGCCCCTAACCCTGGCTTTAGTAGCTCTAAGCCTGGGGTGCTTAACCTGGCTCCTTGGGCCGTAACCCTGGGGCTCCTAACCTTAAGTCCAGGGGCCTTAACCTTTGGGCCCCTAAACCTTGCTCCAGGGACCCGACCCGTGGGGTCCGTAATCCAAGATCCAGGGGCCCGACCTGTGGGAACCATAACCCTAGCTCCAAGGGCTTTAAGTCTGGGGCCCCTAACTCTAGCTCCAGGGATCTTAACCCTGGTGCCCCTAGCCCTAGCTCCAGGAGCCCTTAACACTGAGGCCCCTAACCCAAGCTGCAGGAGCCCTAACACTTGGGCCCCTAACCCTAGCTCCAGAAGCCCTAACACTAGGGCCCCTAGCCCTAGCTCCAGGAGCCCTAACCCTGGGGCCCTTAACCCTAGCTCCAGGGCCCTTAACCCTGTGGCCCCTAACCCTAGCTCCAGTAGCCCTTAACCTTGGGCCCCTAACCCTAGATACAGGAGCCCTTACCCTGGGACGCTCAAACTTGCTGCATGGGCCCTAACCCTGGGGCTCCTAACCTTATCTCCAGGGGCCTTAACCTTTGGACCCCTAAACCTAGCTCCAGGGACCTGACCCATGGGGTCCCTAACCCTAGATCCAGGGGCCCGACCTCTGGGAACCGTAACCCTAGCTCCAGGTGCTTTAACCCAGGGGCCCCTTACCCTAGCTCCAGGGGCTTTAATTCTGGGGCCCCTAACCCTAGCTCTAGTGGCCTTAACCTGGGGCCCCTAACCCTAGCTCAAGGAGCCCTTAACCTGGGGCCCCTAACCCTAGCTCTAGCGACCTTAACCTATGACCCCTAACCCTAGCTCCAGAACCCTGTAATCTGGGGCCCCTAACCCTAGCTAAAGGAGCCCGTCACCTGGGGCCCCTAACCCTACCTCTAGCGGCCTTAACCTAGGGCCCTTAATCGTATCTCTAGCAGCCTTAACCTGGGGCTCCTAACCCTAGCTCTAGCAGCCTTAACCTAGGGCCCCTAAGCCCAGTTCCAGGAACCTTTAACCTGGGGCCCCTAACTCTAGCTCCAGGAGCCCTTAACCTGGGGCCCCTAACCCTAGCTCCAGGAGCCCTAACCCTGGGGCCCCTAACCCTGGCTCTAGTATCTCTAAGCCTGGGGTGCTCAACCTGGCTCCTTGGACCCTAACCCTGGGGCTCCTAACCTTAACTCCAGGGGCCTTAACCCTTGGGCCCCTAAACCTAGCTCCAGGGACCCGACCCCTGGGGTCCCTAATCCTATATCCAGGGGCCCGACCTGTGGAACCGTAACCCTAGCTCCAGGGGCTTTAACTCTAGGGCCCCTAATCCTAGCTCTAGGGGCTTTAACTCTGGGACCCCTAACCCTAGCTCCAGGGGCTTTAAGTCTGGAGCTCGTAACCTTAGCTCCAGGAGCCCTTAACCTGGGGCCCCTAACCATAGCTCTAGCGGCTTTAACACTGGGGCCCTTAACTCTAGCTTCCGGAGCCGTTAACCTGTGGCCCCTTACCCTAGCTCCAAGAGCTCTTAACCTGGGTCCCCTAACACTAGCTCCAGGAGCCCTTAACCTGGGGCCCCTAACGCTGGCTCCTTGGGCCCTAACACTGGGGCGCTCAACCTGGCTCCTTGTTCCCTAACCCTGGGGCTCCTAACCTTAACTCTAGGGGCCTTAACCCTTTGACCCCTAACCCTAAATCCAGCGGCCCATAACCTGGGGCCCCTAACCCTACTTCCAGGAGCCCTTAACCTGGGACCCCTAACCCTAGCTACAGGAGCCCTTAACCTGGGTCCCCTAACCCTAGCTCCAGGGGCCCTAACCCTGGGGCCCCTAACCCTGGCTCCAGAAGCTCTAAGACTGGGGCGCTCAGCCTGGCTCCTTGGGCCTTAACCATTTTGCTCCTAACCTTAACTCCAGGGGCCTTAACCCTGGGGCCCCTAAACCTAGCTCCAGGGACCCGACCCGTGAGGTCCCTAATCCTAGATCCAGGGGCTTTAACTCTGGGACCCTAATCCTTGCTCTAGAGGCGTTAACTCTGGGGCCCCTAACCCTAGCTTAAGGACCCTAACACTGGGGCCCCTAGCCCTAGCTCCCGCAGCACTGAACCTGAGGCCCCCAACCCTAGCTTCAAGACCCCTTAACCTGGGACCCGTAACACTAGGTCCAGGAGCCCTTAACCTGAGGCCCCTAACCCGTGGGGTCCCTAATCCTAGATCCAGGCGTCCGACCTGTGGGAACCATAACCCCAGCTCCAGCGGCTTTAAATCTGGGGCCCCTAACCCTAGCTCTAGCGGCATTTACCTAGGGCCCCTGTGGACCCGGAGCTGGGCGTTAGGGGTTCTTTGGGCCCGGAGCTGGGCGTTAGGGGTCCTCTGGTCCCCAGGCTGGGTGTAAGCGGTCCTTTGGACCCGATGGTAGGTGTTAGGGGTCCTGTGGTCCCCAGGCTGCGCGTTAGGGGTCCCGTTGACCCGGAGCTGGGCGTTAGGGGTCCTTTGGTCCCCGGGCTGGGCGTTAGGGGTCCTGTGGTTCCCGGGCTGGGCTTTAGGGGTCCTGTGGACCCGGAGATTGGCATTATGGTTCCTGTGGACCCGATGGTAGGCGTTAGGGATCCTGTGCACCTGGAGCTGGGCGTTAGGGGTCCTGTGGACACGGAGCTGGATATTAGGGGTCCTGTGTTCCCAGGGCTGGGCATTAGGGCTCCTGTGGTCCCCAGGCTTGGCGTTAGGGGTCCTGTGGACCTGGAGCTGGGAGTTAGGCGTCCTCTGGTCCCCAGGCTGGGTGTTAGGGGTCCTGTGGACCCGATGGTAGGCATTAGGGGTTCTGTGGTCCCCGGGCTCGGTGCTAGGGGTCCTGTGGACCCAGAACTGGGCGTTAGGGGTCCTGTGGACCTGGAGCTGGGCGTTAGGGGTCCTGTGGACCTGGAGCTGGGCGTTAGGCGTCCTGTGGTCTCCAGGCTGTGCGTTAGGGGTCCTGTGGACCTGGAGCTGTGCGTTAGGGGTCCTGTGGTCCCCGGGCTGGGCGTTAGGGGTCCTGTGGACCTGGAGTTGGGCGTTAGGGGTCCTGTGGACCCCGAGCTGGGCGTTAGGGGTCATGTGGACCCGGAGCTGGGCGTTAGTGGTCCTGTGGTCCCCGGGCTAGGCATTTGGGGTCCTGTGGTTACGGGGCTGGCTCTAATGGGTCCTGTGGACCCGGAGCTGGGCGTTCGGGGTCCTCTGGTCCCCGGGCTGAGAGTTAGGTGTCCTGTGGACCCAATGGTAGGTGTTAGGTGTCCTGTGGTACCCGGGCTGGGGTTAGGGGTCCTATGGACCCGAAGCTGGGCGTTAGGGTTAGGTGGTCCCCGGGCTAGGTGTTAGGGGTCCTGTGGTTCCTCGGCTGGGCGTTAGGGGTCCTGTGGACACGGAGCTTGGCGTTAGGGGTCCTGTGGGCCCGATGGTAGGCGTTAGGGGTCCTGTTTACCCGGAGCTGGGTATTAGGAATCCTGTGATCCCCGGGATGGGCGTGAGAGGTCTGTGGTCACCAGGCTGGGCGTTAGGGGTCCTGTGGACACAATGGTAGGCGTTAGGGGTCCTGTGGTCCACAGGCTGGGTATTAGGGGTCTTGTTTACACGATGGTTGGCTTTAGGGGTCCTTTGGACCCGGAGCTGGGTATTAGATATCCTGTGGTCCCCGGGCTGGACGTTAGGGGTCCTGTGGACCCGATGGTAGGCTTTAAGGGTCCTGTGGTCCCCGGGCTGGGCGTTAGGGCTCCTGCGGAACCGCAGCTGGCTGTTAGGGGTCCGGTGGTCCCCTTTCTTCGTGTTAGGGGTCCTGTGGACCCAGAGCTGTGCATTAGGGGTCCTGTGGACCCGGAGCTGGGCGTTAGGGTTCCTGTGATCCCCGGGCTGGGCGTTTGGGGTCCTGTGGACCCCATGGTAAGCGTTAGGGGTCCTGTGGCCCCGGAGCTAGGTATTAGGGGTCTGGTGGTCCCCGGGCTGGGCGTTAGGGGTCCTATGGACCCGGAGCAGGGGGTTATGGTTCCTGTGGTCGCTGGGATGGGCTTTTGGGATCTTGTGCACCCGATGGTAGGCATTAGGGGTCCTGTGGTCCCGACGGTAGGCGTAAGGGGTCCTGTGGACCCAAGGCTGGGTATTAGGGGTCCGGTGGTCCCCGGGCTGGGAGTTAGGGGTCCTGTGGTCCCCGGGTTGGCATTAGACGTCCTCTGGTCCCCGGGCTGGGTGTTAGGGATCCTGTGGACCCTATGGTATGCGTTAGGGGTTCTGTGGTCCACGGGTTGGGCGTTAGATGTCCTGTGGACTAGGAGCTGGGCATTAGGGGTCCTGTGGTCTCCGGGCTGGGCGTTATAGGTCCTGTGGTCCCCGAGCTGGGCGTTAGGGGTCGTGTGGTCCCCGGGGTGGGCGTTAGGGGTCCTGTGGGCCCGGAGCTGGGCGTTAGGGGTCCTGTGGACCAGGAACTGAGTGTTAGGGTTCCTGTGGTCGCCGGTCTGGGCGTTTGGGGTCCTGTGGACCCGATGGTAGGCGTAAGAGGTCCTGTGGACCCAGAGCTGGGCGTTAGGGGCCTGTGGACCTGGAGCTGGGTATTCGGGGTCCGGTGGTCCCCAGCCTGGGAGTTAGGAGTCCTGTGGTTCCCTGGCTGGGCGTTAGGGGTCCTGTGGGCCCGGAGCTGGGCGTTAGGGGTTCTGTGGCCCCGGGCTGGGCGTTAGGGTTCCTGTGGACCCGATGGTTGGCTTTAGAGGTCCTTTGGACCCCGAGCTGGGTATTAGGGATCCCCTGGTCCCCGGGCTGGGCGTTAGGAGTCTTGTGGTCCCCGGGCTTGGCGTTAGGAGTCCCGTGGACCCGGAGCTGGGAGTTAAGGGTTCTGTGGGCCCCGAGCTGGGCATTAGGGGTCCCGTGGACCCCATGGTAAGCTTTATAGGACATGTGGTCTCCGGGCTGGGCGTTATGGGTCCTGTGGACTCGGGGCTGGGCGTTAGGGGTCCTGTGGTCCCTGAGCTGGGCGTTAGGGGTCCTGTGTTCCCCAGGCTAGGCGTTAGGGGTCCTGTGGAGCAGGAGTTGGACGTTAGAGGTCCTGTGGTCCCCGAGCTGGGCGTTAGGGGTCTTGTGGTCCCCGGACTGGGTGTTATGTGTACTGTGGACCCGGGGCTGGACGATAGGGGTCCTGTGGACCCGGAGTTGGGCGTTAGGGTTCCTGTGGTCCCCGGTCTTGGCGTTTGGGTTCCTGTGGACCCGATGGAACGCGTAAGGGATCCTGTGGACCCGGAGCTGGGCGTTAGGGGCCTGTGGACCCAGAGCTGGGTATTAGGGGTCCGGTCGTCCCCAGGCTGGGAGTTAGGGGTCCTGTGGTCCCCGGGCTGGGCGTTAGGCATCCTGTGGATCCGGATATGGGCGTTAGGGGTCCTGTGGGCCCGGAGCTGGGCGTTAGGGGTCCTGTGGTCCCCGGGATGGTTGTTAGGGGTCCTGTTGTTCCCAGTCTTTGCGTTATGGGTCCTGTGGTCCCCGCGCTGGGCGTGAGGTGTCCTGTGGACCCGATGGTAGGCGTTAGGGGTCCTGTGGTCCCCGGGCTGGGCGTTAGGGGTCATGTGGACCCGGAGTGGGGCGTTAGGTGTCCTGTGGTCCCCGAGTTGAGCGTTAGGGGTTCTGTGTTCCCCAGGCTGGGCATTAGGGATCCTGTGGACCAGGAGCTGGACGTTAGGGTTCCTGGGGTCCCTGAGCTGGGAGTTAGGGGTCCTGTGGACCCGGATCTGGGTGTTAGTGGTCCTGTCATCCCCGGATTGGGTGTTAGGGGTCCTGTGGAACCGGGGCTGGACGTTAGGGGATCTGTCTTCCCCTGTCTGGGCGTTTTGGGACCTGTGGACCCGATGGTAAACGTTAGGGGTCCTGTTGACCCGGAGCTGGGCGTTAGGGGTCTGTGGACCCGGAGCTGGGTATTAGGGTTCCATTGGTCCCCGGGCTGGGCGTTAGGGGTCCTGTGGAACCGGAGCTGGGCGTTAGGTGTCCTGTGGTTTCCCGGCTGGGCGATAGGGGTCCTGTGGACCTGTAGCTGGGCGTTAGGGGTCCTTTTGTCCACGGGCTGGGCGTTAGGGGTCCTCAGGACCCGATGGTTGGCTTTAGAGGTCCTTTGGACCCGAAGCTGGGGATTAGGGATCCTGTGGTCCCTGGGCTGGGTGTTAGGGGTCCTGTGGTCCCTCGTCTTTTCGTTAGGGGTGCTGTGGTCTCAGGACTGGGGGTTAGAGGTCCTGTGGACCGGGAACTGGGCATTAGGGGTCCTGTGGACCCGATGGTAGGCGTTAGGGGTCCTGTGGACACCCAGCTGGGCATTAGGGGTCCTGTAGTCACCTGACTGGGCGTTAGGGGTCCTGTGGACCCGGAGCTGGGTGTTAGGGGTCCTGTGTACCCGGAGCTGGGTATTAGGGGTCTGGTGGTCCCTGGGCAGTGAGTTAGTGTTCCTGTGGTCCCCGGGCTAGGCATTAGGCCTCCTTTGGGTCCGTAGCTGGGCGTTAGGGGTACTGTGGACCCTGGGCTGGGCGTTAGGGGTCCTCTGGTCCCCGGGCTGGGTGTTAGGGGTCCTGTGGACCCGATGGTACGCTTTAGGGGTCCTGTGGACCCGGAGCTGGGTGTTACAGGTCCTGTGATCCCCTGGCTGGGAGTTAGGGGTCCTGTGGACCGGGGGCTGGGCGTTAGGGGTCCTGTGGTCCCTGGGCTTGGCGTTAGGAGTCCTGTGGACCCAGAGATGGGCGTTTGGGGTCCTGTGGACCCGATGGTAGGCGATAGGGGTCCTGTGGATCCGGAGCTGGGTGTTAGGGGTCCTGTGGTCCACGGGCTTGGCGTTTGGGGACCTGTGGTCCCCGAGCAGTGCATTATGGGTTCTGTGGACCCGGAGCTGGGCGTTAGGAGTACTGTGGTCCACGGGCTGGGCATTAGTGATCCTGTGGACCCGGAACTGGGCGTTAGGCCTCCTGCGGACGCGGAGTTGAGCGTTAGGGGTCCTTTGGGCCCAGAGCTGGGCGTTAGGGGTCCTCTGGTCCCCAGGCTGGGCGTTAGGGCTCCTGTGGACCCGGAGCTGGGCGTTAGGGCTCCTGTTGTCCCCGGGCTAGGCGTTCGGGGTCCTGTGCTTCCCGGGCTGGGTGTTACGGGTCCTGTGGACCCGGAGCATGACGTTAGGGGTCCTGTGGTCCCCGGAGCTGGGCGTTAGGGGTCCTGTGGACCCGATGGTTGGCGTTAGGGGTCCTGTGGACATGGAGCTGGGCGTTAGGGGTCCTGTGGTCTCCGGTCTGGGCGTTAGGGGTCCTGTGGTCCCTGGGCTAGGCGTTAGGGGTCCTGTGGACCCGGAGCTGGGCGTTAAGGGTCCTGTGGTCCCAGGCTGCACATTAGGGGTCCTATGGACGCGGAGCTGGGAGTTAGGGGTCCTGTGGTTCCCGGGCTGGGCGTTAGGGGTCCTGTGGACCTGGAGTTGGGCGTTAGGGGTCCTGTGGTCACCGGGCTGGGCATTAGTGGTCCTGTGGACCCGGAGCTGGGCGTTAGGGGTCCTGTGGTTCCCGGGCTGGGCGTTAGGTTCCTGTGGATCTGGAGGTGGGCGTTAGGCATCCTGTGGTCCCCGGGCTGGGCGTTAGGGGTCTTGTGGACCCGGAGCTGGGCGTTAGAGTTCCTTTTGTCCCCGGGCTAGGCGTTTGGTGTCCTGTGCTTCCCGGGCTGGGTGTTACGGGTCCTGTGGACACGGAGCAGGGCGTTAGGGGTCCTGTGGTCCCCGCAGCTGGGCGTCAGGGGTCCTTTGGTGCCCAGGCTGGACGTTAGGGTTCCTGTGGACCCGGAACGGAGTGTTGGCGGTCCTGTGGACCAAATGGCAGGCAATTGAGGTCCTGTGGACCCGGAGCTTGGTATTAAGGGTCCTGTGGATCCCGGGCTGGGCTTCAGGGGTCCTGTGGTCTCCGGTCTGGGCGTTAGGGGTCCTGTGGTCCCCGGGCTAGGCGTTAGGGGTCCTGTGGACCCGGAGCTGGGTGTTAGGGGTCCTGCGGTCCCGGGCTGGACGTTAGGGGTCCTGTGGACCCGGAACTGATCGTTAGGGGTCCTGTGGTCCCCGGGCTGGACGTTAGGGGTCCTGTGGACCCGGAACTGAGCGTTAGGGGTCCTGTGGTCCCCGGGCTGGACGTTAGGGGTCCTGTGGACCCGAAGCAGGGCGTTAGGGGTCCTGTGGACCCGATGGTGGGTGTTAGGGGTCCTGTGGACCCGGAGCTGGGCGTTAGGTGTCATGTGGTGCCAGGGCTCGGCGTTAGGGGTCCTGTGGACCCGGAGCTGGGCGTTAGAGGTCCTGTTGTCCACGAGCTGGGCGGTATGGGTCCTGTGGACCCGGAGCTCGGGGTTAGGGGTCCTGTGGACCCGATGGTAATTGTTAGGGGTCCTGTGGTTCCCGGGCTTGGTGTTAGGTGTCCTGTGTACCCGATGGTAGGCGTTTGGGGTCCTGTGGATATGGAGCTGGGTGTTACGGGTCCTGTGGACCCGGAGCTGGGCGTTAGGGGTCCTGTAGTCCTCGGGCTGGGCGTTAGAGTTCCTGTGGACCCGATGGTTGGCGTTAGGGTTCCTGTNTGTGGTCCCCGGGATGGTTGTTAGGGGTCCTGTTGTTCCCAGTCTTTGCGTTATGGGTCCTGTGGTCCCCGCGCTGGGCGTGAGGTGTCCTGTGGACCCGATGGTAGGCGTTAGGGGTCCTGTGGTCCCCGGGCTGGGCGTTAGGGGTCATGTGGACCCGGAGTGGGGCGTTAGGTGTCCTGTGGTCCCCGAGTTGAGCGTTAGGGGTTCTGTGTTCCCCAGGCTGGGCATTAGGGATCCTGTGGACCAGGAGCTGGACGTTAGGGTTCCTGGGGTCCCTGAGCTGGGAGTTAGGGGTCCTGTGGACCCGGATCTGGGTGTTAGTGGTCCTGTCATCCCCGGATTGGGTGTTAGGGGTCCTGTGGAACCGGGGCTGGACGTTAGGGGATCTGTCTTCCCCTGTCTGGGCGTTTTGGGACCTGTGGACCCGATGGTAAACGTTAGGGGTCCTGTTGACCCGGAGCTGGGCGTTAGGGGTCTGTGGACCCGGAGCTGGGTATTAGGGTTCCATTGGTCCCCGGGCTGGGCGTTAGGGGTCCTGTGGAACCGGAGCTGGGCGTTAGGTGTCCTGTGGTTTCCCGGCTGGGCGATAGGGGTCCTGTGGACCTGTAGCTGGGCGTTAGGGGTCCTTTTGTCCACGGGCTGGGCGTTAGGGGTCCTCAGGACCCGATGGTTGGCTTTAGAGGTCCTTTGGACCCGAAGCTGGGGATTAGGGATCCTGTGGTCCCTGGGCTGGGTGTTAGGGGTCCTGTGGTCCCTCGTCTTTTCGTTAGGGGTGCTGTGGTCTCAGGACTGGGGGTTAGAGGTCCTGTGGACCGGGAACTGGGCATTAGGGGTCCTGTGGACCCGATGGTAGGCGTTAGGGGTCCTGTGGACACCCAGCTGGGCATTAGGGGTCCTGTAGTCACCTGACTGGGCGTTAGGGGTCCTGTGGACCCGGAGCTGGGTGTTAGGGGTCCTGTGTACCCGGAGCTGGGTATTAGGGGTCTGGTGGTCCCTGGGCAGTGAGTTAGTGTTCCTGTGGTCCCCGGGCTAGGCATTAGGCCTCCTTTGGGTCCGTAGCTGGGCGTTAGGGGTACTGTGGACCCTGGGCTGGGCGTTAGGGGTCCTCTGGTCCCCGGGCTGGGTGTTAGGGGTCCTGTGGACCCGATGGTACGCTTTAGGGGTCCTGTGGACCCGGAGCTGGGTGTTACAGGTCCTGTGATCCCCTGGCTGGGAGTTAGGGGTCCTGTGGACCGGGAGCTGGGCGTTAGGGGTCCTGTGGTCCCCGGACTGGACGTTATGGGTCCTCTGGATCCGGGGCTGGGCGATAGGGGTCCTGTGGACCCAGAGTTGAGCGTTAGGGTTCCTGTGGTTCCCAGTCCTGGCGTTTGAGGTCCTGTGGACCCGATGGTAGGCGTTAGGGGTCCTGTGGACCCGGAGCTGGGCGTTAGGGGACCTGTGGTCCCCGGACTGGGCATTATGGGTCCTCTGGATCCGGGGCTGGGCGATAGGGGTCCTGTGGACCCGGAGTTGAGCGTTAGGGTTCCTGTGGTCCCCAGTCCTGGCGTTTGGGGTCCTGTGGACCCGATGATAGGCGTTAGGGGTCCTGTAGACCCCCAGTTGGGCGTTAGGGGCCCTGTGGTCCCCGGGCTGGGAGTTACGGGTCCTGTGGACCGGGAGCTGGGAGTTAGTGGTCCTGTGGTCCCCGGGCTGGGCGTTAGGGGTCCTGTGGATCCGGATATGGGCGTGAGGGGTCCTGTGGGCCCGGAGCTGGGCGTTAGGGGTCCTGTGGGCCCCGCGCTGGGCGTGATGGGTCCTGTGGACCCGATGGTAGGTGTTAGTGATCCTATGGTCCCCGGGCTGGGTGTTAGGGGTCATGTGGACCCGGAGCGGGGCGTTGTGTGTCCTGTGGTCCCCGAGCTGGGCGTTAGGGGTTCTGTGTTCCCCAGGCTAGGCTTTAGGTGTCCTGTGGACCAGGAGCTGGACGTTAGGGGTCCTGTGGTCCCCGAGCTGGGCGTTAGGGGTCCTGTGGACCCGAATCTGGGTCTTAGGGGTCCTCTGGTCCCCGGACGGGGCGTTAGTGGTCCTGTGGACCCGGAGCTGGGCGTTAGGGGCTATGGACCCAGAGCTGGGTTTTAGGGGTCCGGTCGTCCCCGGGCTGGGAGTTAGTGGTCCTGTGGTCCCCGGGCTGGGTGTTAGGGGTCCTGTGGATCCGGATATGGGCGTGAGGGGTCCTGTGGGCCCGGAGCTGGGCGTTAGGGGTCCTGTGGTCCCCACGCTGGGCGTGATGGGTCCTGTGGACCCGATGGTAGGCGTTAGTGGTCCTATGGTCCCCGGGCTGGGTGTTAGGGGTCATGTGGACCCGGAGCGGGGCATTGTGTATCCTGTGGTCCCCGAGCTGGGCATTAGGGGTTCTGTGTTCCCCAGGCTAGGCTTTAGGTGTCCTGTGGACCAGGAGCTGGACGTTAGGGGTCCTGTGGTCCCCGAGCTGGGCTTTAGGGGTCCTGTGGACCCGAATCTGGGTGTTAGGGGTCCTCTGGTCCCCGGACGGGGCGTTAGTGGTCCTGTGGACCCGGGGCTGGGCATTAGGGGTCCTGTGGTCCGCGGGCTGGGCGTTAGGGGTCCTGTGAACGCGGAGTTGGTCATTAGGGTTCCTGTGGTCCCTGGGCTGGGATTTTTGGGTTCCTGTGGATCTGGAGCTGGCCGTTAGGGGTCCTGTGTTCCCCGGGCTGGGCGTTAGGGGTCCTGTGGACCCGATGGTAGGCGTTAGGGGTCCTGTGGACCCCAAGCTTGGCGTTAGGGGTCCTGTGGTCCCCTGGCTGGGCGTTAGGGGTCCTGTGGACCCTGGGCTGCGGCGGTAGGGGTCCTGTGGTATCCGGGCTGGGCGGTAGGGGTCCTGTGGACCCGGAGCTGGATATCAGGGGCCTGGTGGTCCCTGGGCAGTGCGTTAGTGTTCCTGTAGTCCACAGGCAAGGCATTAGGCCTCCTTTGGGTCCGGAGCTGGGCGTTAGGGGTACTGTGGAGCCTGGGCTGGGCGTTAGGGGTTCTGTGGTCCCCGGGTTGGGTGTTAGGGGTCCTGGGGACCGGGAGCTGGGCGTTAGCGGTACTGTGGACCCTGGGCTGGGCCTTAGGGGTTCTGTGGTCCCCGGGTTGGGCGTTAGGGTTCCTGTGGACCGGGAGCTCGGCGTTAAGGGTCCTGTGGTGCCCGGCCTGGGTGTTAGGGGTCCTGTGGACCCGGATCTGGGTGTTAGGGGTTATGTGGTCCCAAGGCTAGGCGTTAGGGGTCCTGTGGAACAGGAGCTGGACGTTAGAGGTCCTGTGGTCCCTGAGCTGGGCGTTAGGGGTCCTGTGGACCCTGAATTGAGTGTTAGGGGTCCTGTGGTCCCCAGACTTGGCGTTAGGGGTCCTGTTTACCCGGAGCTGGGCGTTAGTGGTCCTGTGGACTCGGTGCTGGGAGTTAGGTGTCCTGTGGTCCCCAGGCTGGGCGTTAGGGGTCCTGCTGCCCCGGAGCTGGTCGTTAGGGTTCCTGTGGTCCACGGTCTGGGCGTTTGGGGTCCTGTGGACCGAATGGTATGAGTTAGGGGTCCTGTTCACCCGGAGCTGTGCATTAGGGGCCTGTGGACCCGGAGCTGGGTATTAGGGTTCCGGTGGTCCCCGGGCTGGGAGTTAGGGGTCCTGTGGTCCCCGAGATGGGCGTTAGGCGTCCTGTGGAACCGGAGCTGGGCGTTAGGGGTCCTGTGGGCCCGGAGCTGGGCGTTAGGGGTCCTGTGGTCCCCGGGCTTTGCGTTACGGGTCTTCTGGACCCGATGGTTGGCTTTAGAGGTCATTTGGACCCGGAGCTGGGTATTAGGGATCCTGTGGACCCGCAGCTGGGCGTTAGGGGTCCTCTGGTCCCCGGGCAGGGCGTTAGGGGTTCTGTGGACCCAATGGTAGGCGTTAGGGCTCCTGTGGTCCCCGGGCTGGGCGTTAGGGGTCATGTGGACATGGAGCTGGGCGTTCGGTGTCCTGTGGTCCCCGAGCTGGGCGTTCTGGGTCCTGTAGACCCGGAGCTGGGCGTTAGGTGTCCTGTGGTCCCCGGGCTGGGCATTAGGGGTCCTTCGGACCCGGAGCTGGGCGTTAGAGGTCCTGTGGTCCCCGAGCTGAGGGTTAGGGGTCCTGTGAACCCGGAGTTGGGCATTAGGGGTCCTGTGGTCCCTGGACTGTGGTTAGGGGTCCTGTGTATCCGGATCTGGGCTTTAGGGGTCCTGTGGACCCGATGGTAGGCGTTAGGAGTCATGTAGACCCGGAGCTGGGCGTTAGGGGTACTGTGGTACCCGGGCTGGGAGTTAGGGGTCCTGTGGACCAGATCGTATGCTTTAGTCGTCCTGTGGACCCCCAGCTGAGCGTTAGGGGTCGTGTGGTTCCCGGGCTGGTTGTTAGAGGACCTGTGGACCCGGAGCTGCGGCGATAGGGGTCCTGTGGTCCCCGAGCTGGGGGTTAGGGGTCCTGTGAACCCGGAGTTGGACATTAGGGGTCCTGTGGTCCCTGGACTGTGGTTAGGGGTCCTGTGGACCTGATGGTAGGCTTTCGGGGTCCTGTGGTCCCCCGGCTGGGCGTTAGGGGTCCTATGGACCCGGAGCTGGGCGTTAGGGGTCCTGTGATCTCCGGGCTGGGCATTAGGGGTCCTGTGGACCCGGAGCTGGGAGTTAGGGGTCCTGTGGTCCCCGAGCTGGACGTTAGTGGTCCTGTGGACCCGGAGCTGGGTGTTAGGGGTCCTGTGGTCCCCAGGATAGGCCTTAGTTGTCCTGTGGACTAGGAGCTGGACGTTAGAGGTCCTGTGGTCCCCGATCTGGGCTTTAGGGGTCATGTGGACACGGAATTGGGTGTTAGCGGTCCTGTGGTCCCCCGACTGGGCGTTAGGTGTCTTGTGGACCCGGAGCTGGGCGCTTGGGGTCCTGTGGTCCCCGGGCTGGGCGTTAGGGGTCCTGTGGACCCGGAGCTGGGCGTTAGGGTCCCTGTGGTCCCCCGTCTGGTCGTTTGGGGTCCTGTGGACCCGATGGTAGGCGTTAGGGGCCTGTGGACCCAGAGCTGGGTATAAGGGTTCTGGTGGTCCCCGGAGTGGGAGTTAGGGGTCTTGTGGTCCCCGGGCTGGGCGTTAGGCGTCCTGTGGAACCGGAGCTGGGCGTTAGGGGGCCTGTGGGCCCGGAGCTGGGCGTTAGGGATCCTGTGGTCCCCTGGCTGGGCGTTAGGGGTGTTCTGGACCCGATGGTTGGCTTTAGAGGTCCTTTGGACCCG
>NW_027424739.1:29708-32332 GCF_003597395.2 Chelonoidis abingdonii
GTCCTGTGGACCAGGAGCTGGACGTTAGAGGTCCTGTAGCCACCGAGCTGGGCGTTAGGGGTCCTGTGGACCCGTAGCTGGGTATTAGAGGTGCTGTGGTCCCCGGACGGGGTGTTAGGGGTCCTGTGGATACGGAGCTGGACGTTAGGGGTCCTTTGGACCCGATGGAAGGCGTTACGTGTCCTGTGGACCCGGAGCTGGGCGTTAGGGGTCCTGTGGTACCCAGGCTGGGCGTTAGGGGTCCTATGTACCTGGAGCTGGGCGTTAGGTGTCCTGTGGAACCGGAGTTCGGCGTTAGGGGTTCTGTGGATCCGATGGTAAGCGTTAGGGGTCCTGTGGACCCGGAGCTGGGCGTTAGGGCTCCTGTGGTCCTCTGGCTGTGCGTTAGGGGTCCTGTGGACCTCGAGCTGGGCGTTAGAGGTCCTGTTTTCCTCGGGCTGGGCGTTAGGGGTCCTGTGGACCCACAGATTGTCGTTAGCGGTGCTGTGGTCCCCGGGCTGGACTTTAGGGATCGTGTGGACGAAGAGCTTGGCGTTAGGGGTTATCTGATCCCCGGGCTGGACATTAGGGGCCCTGTGGACCTGGAGCTGGCCGTTAGGGGTCCTAGAGTCCCCGGAATGGGCGTTAGGGGTCCTGTGGACCAGGAACTGGGCTTTAGGGGTCCTGTGGTCCCTGAGATGGACGTTAGAGGTCCTCTGGTTCCCGGGCTCTGCGTTAGGGTCCTGTGGACCCGGAACTGGGTTCTAGAGTTCCAGTGGTCCCCGGGCTGGAAGTTAGGGGTTTTGTGGTCCCCGGGCTGGGCGTTAGGCGTCCTGTGGAATCAGAGCTGGGCGTTAGGGGTCCTGTGGTCCACAGGCTTGGCGTTAGGGGTCCTGTGGACCCGTAGATGGGCGTTAGGGTTCCTCTGGTCCCGGGCTGTGCGTTAGGGTTCCTGTGGACCCGATGGTAGGCGTTAGGGGTCCTGTGGTCCCCGGGCTGGGCGTTATGGGTCCTGTGGACTCGATGGTAGGCGTTAGGGGTCCTGTGGTCCCCAGGATGGGCGTTAGGGGTCCTGTAGACCTGATGGTTGGCTTTAGAGGTCCTTTGGACCCATTGCTGGGTATAAGGGACCCTTTGGTCCCCGGGCTGGGCGTTAGGGGTCCTGTGGTCCCCGGGCTTGGCGTTAGGAGTCCTGTGGACCCGGAGCTGGGAGTAAGGGGTCTTGTGGAACCGGGGCTGGGCGTTAGGGGTCCTCTGGTCGGAGGGCTGGGCGTTACGGGTCCTGTGGACCCGGAGCTGGGCGTTAGGGTTCCTGTGGTCCCCGGTCTGGGTGTTTGGGGTCCTGTGGACCCGATGGTAGGCGTTAGGGGTCCTGGTGACCCGGAGCTGGGCGTTAGGGGCCTGTGGACCCTGAGCTGGGCGTTAGGCGTCCTCTGGTCCCCGGGCTGGGCGATAGGAGTCCTGGGGACCCGTAGCTGGGCGTTAGGGGTCAGTTAGTCCCCGGGCTAGGCATTAGGCCTCCTGTGGACCTGGAGCTTGGCGTTAGGGGTCCTGTGGACGAGATGGTAGGCCTTAGGGGCCCTGTGGACCCAGAGCTGGGTATTAGGAATCCTGTGATCCCCGGGCTAGGCGTTAGGGGCTCTGTGCTCCCATGATTCGGTTTTAGGGGTCGTGTGGACCCGATGGTAGGTGTTAGGGGTTCTGTGGTCCCCGGGCTGGGCGTTAGTGGAACTGTGGACCCGATGGTTGGCATTAGAGGTCCTTTGGACCGAGAGCTGGGTATTAGGGATCCTGTGGTCCCCGGGCTTGGCGTTAGGAGTCCTGTGGACCTGGAGCTGGGAGTTAGGGGTCCTGTGGTCCGCGGACTGTGCGTTAGGAGTCCTGTGGTCCCCGGGCTGGGCATTAGGGGTCCTGTAGACCCGGAGCTAGGCGTTAGGGTTCCTCTGGTCCCCGGTCTGGGCGTTTTGGGTCCTGTGGACCCGATGGTAGGCGTTAGGGGTCCTGTTGACCCAGAGCTGGGTGTTAGGGGCCTGTGGACCCGCAGCTGGGCGTTAGGGGTCCTGTGGGCCAGGAGCTGGTCGTTAGGGGTCCTGTGGACCCGTAGCTGGGCGTTAGGGGTCCTCTGGTTCCTGGGCTGGGCGTTAGGGGTCCTCTGGACCCGATAGTTGGCTTTAGAGGTCCTTTGGACCCGGAGCTGGGTATTAGGGATCCTGTGGTCCCCGGGCTGGGCGTTAGGGGTCCTGTGGTCCCCGGGCTGGCGTTAGGGGTCCTGTGGAACCTAAGCTGGGCATTAGGGGTCCTGTGGTCCACGGACTGGGCGTTAGATGTCCTGTGGTCCCAGGGCTGGGCGTTAGGGGTCCTGTGGACCCGGAGCTGTGCATTAGGAGTACTGTGTATCCGATGGTAGGCGTTAGGGGTCCTGTGGACCCGGACCTGGGCGTTAGGGGTCCTGTGGTCCCCGAGCTGGGCGTTAGTGGTCCTGTGGACCTGAAACAGGGCGTTAGGGGTCCTGTGGACCCGGAGCTGGGCGTTAGGTGTCATGTGGTCTCCGGGCTGGGCATTAGGGGTCCTGTGGACCCGGAGTTGGGCTTTAGAGGTCTTGTGGTCCACGAGCTGGGCATTAGGGGTCCTGTGGACCCGGAGCT
>NW_027424740.1:0-6314 GCF_003597395.2 Chelonoidis abingdonii
ATCACTTCCCTCCCCATTTTTCTCCCCACTAGCACCAGAACTCTTTGAGGTACTAAGTGTTGTCCTGGGCTTGGAGTTTGATGTTCCAAGAGAAAAAAATAAAACACAAATTGCTCCATGCCCCAGGCTGAAAGATGGAAAATAAGTCACCTGAGGCAGCACATTCAGGTTTTTTTTTTTTTTTCAGAATTAGGTGTGATAGAAGAGGGACACCTCTAGAGCTAGTTGAAAAAAGATCTATTATATACAATATCTATTATGTTTTTACCTTATCAAAACAAAACATTTTGATGATTCAAAATCAAAGTTTTTCTGAACTGGTACATAGACAATTTTGAAATTGTGACTTTGTTCTGATTTGGAATAAAAGCAGATTTTAAAATGTTGGAATTTACTGCAGAATAGAAAGTCTGTTTTCTGATCAGCTCTAGAACTCTCCATCCAGAGATCCTTGCTGAGGGACCTATGTAACTCAGGGATGGCGCAAGTGCCTGGAAAGTGATAAAGAGAACTCTCCATATCCATCTAACCAAGGACATCTTATCTCAGTACCTAATGTCCCTTGTTGACACCTATTGTTGGCCAATTGGACTACCCCCCAACCAGTGATTGTGCCGCAATAGGGGAATCCCCAATCCAACAGGGATTTTGGGGAGGAAAGGAGAAGGGATTCTACCCCATTTACTATACAGAGAGTTCCAAATAGCACAATGTCACAATTTTGAAATTGTCCATGTAACTGATTCAGATGTCCCTTCCTTTGTATGTTTGAGAGTTGGAGGCAGGTCTTTCTCACCTTTGGAATTTGTCTCCCTCACTTGGTCAGACAGACTCAAAATGTGCTATCCTTGAGGATATGTTGCACAGTTGATCTGCTTGTGCAGGCTGTTCCTGAGGAGGTGGTGTGAATAATGTGAAATATGGAGGGTGAGAGGGAGGATGATATAGGTGTAGTGCATGTGTAAATAGTCACACATAGTCAGAACTGACTTATATATATTACACAAGTGAGCCCAAAGATTTTATTTTAGGAATGTGCCTTGGTCATGCAGATGCTGCCCTCACTTCTGTGATGCCACTGCAGCTCTGTAATGAGCACCTTTGTACTCAAAGTTGTAATTAACTTTTTCTAATAGATCTCTTATAGATCCAGCTAACTGGATTAAAAATATATATTCCTGGCTAATATTTCTCATGTGTGATACTTTGCTTTTTAAAGTTAATTGTCCATGGATTTGGGGAGATATAAAAGTTTGACAAATGTACTTGCTGACTTTTGGAAAATGTCCTAACTACTCTCATATTTCAAAAGTGGCTTGGACCACAAGCTACATTATGTAACAAAATCCCACCTCTGTGAGATCTAGTATTTCTCCATATTTTGGGGGGACCATTTTACAGAATATTTAGTTATTTGTTTATACAAAGCGAAATACCTTCAACTGGGGAGATTGAGTGTGCCTTGCCCTATGATAGCCTCTATAACCTAGTGGTTCAGGCACTCATCTGCGAGTGGGTAGCCACAAGTTCAAATCCCTTTGCTAATTAACATTTAACAAAAAGTAGAACAGCTTCAGCAGGAGAGATAGAGAGCTCTGCCCTAGAATACTCCATATCCCAGTGGTTAGGGCAGTTTGCTAAGAGCAGGGGAAAGCTTAGTTCATATCTCTTATCCACATCAAGCAGCGGGGAGAATTGAACCAGTCTCACCCATATCTTGGTTGAGTGCCTCAACCAGGGGTACACAGGCGTCTTCCAGGGGGTACATCAACTCATCGAGATATTTGCTCGGTTTTAGAACAGGCCACATAAAAAGCACTAGCAAAGTCAGTACAAACTAAAATTTCACACAGACAATGACTTGTTTATACTGCTCTATATATTATACACTGAAATGTAAGTACAATGTTTATATCCCAACAGTTTGGGAAGGGACAAATGGGGAAAGGGAGTTTGTAGCTGGCGAGAGAGGTTAAAAAATCAAGTTATGATCCAGAATAAGCATGGCCTAAGTCAGACAAGGTGACTCATAGATTTCTGTTGGGAACCAAGAGTGATGAGAGAGAGGACACAGCCCATGTGATGAATGCACTTGTGTTTCATTCAGAAGATGCTTTGTTTGAGTCCTTCAATGTGGATGAGCTTCCAGAATTTAAACTCAAAAGCCGCTCATTTGTTATAATCCTAGTTTTGTTTTGTTTGAGTGGGAGGAAAGAGGCATTTGGTTGGATGGTGTAAAGTAATGCAGAGTACAAATACTCTATGGTACTGTAAGTACACCCCAGATGATACAATGGAAAGGTGGTCCTTTTACACTTGTTTAATACATAATTCAGTTTTAATTAAATCTGAAGAGGAAAGGTAAATGTACCTGAAAACTGATAGTTTGCCCCCCATCCAGTTCACAAAGTATGTCCTGATACTGAACTGCAACATGCCGAAATGTCCTGATCATATAAAACAACCTCTCACAGTAGAACGCTATGCAGCTATCAGTCATCAGATGTTTCTAACAGGTAAAAGCAATAAGGATTACAGTGGCACCTTAAAGACTAACAGATTTATTTAGGCATAGGCTTTCGTGGGTAAAAAAATACAACCTGCTTCTTCAGATACATGGAGTGAAAATTACAGATGCAGGCATTATTATACTGACACATGAAGAGAAGGGAGTTGCCTCACAAGTGGAGAACCAGTGTTGACAGGGCCAATTCAATCCAAGGTGGATGTAGCCCACTCCCAATAATTGATGAGGAGGGGTCAATTCCAGGAAAGGGAAAGTTGCTTTTGTAGTGAGCCAGCCACTCCCAGTCCCTATTCAAGCACTAACCCAGGAATCAATCCCTGTAACAAACATCATTGCATCTCTGTCCCCATATCTACTCTAGGACACCATCAGAAGACCTAACCACATCAGCCATAAGAACATAAGAACGGCCGTACCGGGTCAGACCAAAAGTCCATCTAGCCCAGTATCTGTCTACCAACAGTGACCAATGCTAGGTGCCCCATAAATTTAGTTCTGCAGTTTCTCTTGAAGTCTGTTTCTGAATTTTTTTTGTTCAAGTATGATACTCTTTTAAATCTGCTAAGAACTGTCCAGGAGACTGAAATATTTCTATGACTTTTCGATGTTACGCTATTCCTTGATTCTGATTGTGATCCATTTATTCTTTTCAGAGACTGTCCAGTTTGGCCAATGTACTGGCAGAGGGGAATTGCTGGCACAGCTAATGGCAATATATCACATTAGTAGATGTGCCAGTGAGTGAGTCTCTGAGTGGTGTGGCTAAAGGAGATAGGGAAAGCACTGCTGCAAGAACTGTGGATCGACACAGACTTCTCTTAGAGGGAGAGATCTCAATTATAGAGAATCTCCAGGTTAATAGTCAGGAGCGAGGATGGGAAGAAGATAATGTAAGGGCCAGATAGATGATATAACAGTTACATAAATAAATAGCTGACACATCAGAAAAGGGCAAAGACAAATAACAGGACAAGCTTTAACAGTGCTTGCTACACAAATGCTAGAAGTCTAAATAATAAGATGGTGAATAGAGTGCCTTGTGATAAAAGGAGGACTATTTTGATATAATAGGGCATACAGAAGCTGGTGACTGAGAGCAATCAGGGGACACAATTCATTCTGGGTACAAACATTTTGGAAGGACAGAACATAGGTTGTGACGGAGGGGGGGGAGTGGGCACTATATGTGAAAGAAAAATGATAGATTCAAAATGAAGTAAAAATCTTAGCTAATCCACATTGTTTCCAGGAATCCTCTATGGATAAATTCATGGCTCTAAGTAAAATATACATTAGGGATTATTATTGACCACTGACGGACAGTAATGAGCGAGTAGAGAATGCTAGAGAAATTAAGAGAGGATATTCAAATTAAGAACTCAATAATAGTGAGCGGATTCATTTATCCCCTATAAAAGCTGGAACATTTCACTTTCAGAACGAAATGCAGAGATAAAATTTCAATACTTTAATGACGCTTCATGGAACAGCTGTTATGGGAACCCAAGGCGAGAGACAACTCTAGAGTTAATCCTGAGTGGAGCACAGGAGGCTCGTCCAGAGTAACTAAGAGGACTGTTGCTTGGAAATAGACCATAATACAATAGCATTCAGCATCCTGTGGTGGAAGAACATACTCAACAGCCAACACTGTGGCATTTAATTTCAAAAGGGAGAACTATGCAAAAAAGAGGGGTTAGTTAAAAACAGAAGTTAAAAGGTACATGTGACTAAAGTGAAAGTCCCTGCAAGCTGCATGGGCACTTTGTTAAAGATACCATTAATAAGGCCAACCTCAATGTATAACCCCAAATTACAGAACACAGTAAAAGAAACTAAAAAGAGCCACATGGCTTAACAACACTGTAAAAGCAGTGAGAGATAAAAGACTTCCTTAAAAAGTGGAAGTCAAATTCCTCCATTGAGGCAGAAGATAGCAAAGGAGCACCACACTGCCAAATAAGTGCAGATTATAATGTAAGGAAAAGCAAAGAGGAGTTTGAAGAAAGGCTGCCAAAGACCTAAGGTAACAAATGTTTTTAAGTACATTCAGAAGCAGGAACCTGCTAACACACCAGTGCGGCCCTGGATGATTGAGATACAAAAGGCTGTGTTTAAGATGATAAGTCATTGCGGAGAAAGTAATGGATTCCTTTGCTTCAGTTTTTCACGATGCTGAGGTGTTAGGAGATTCCCAAACTAAGCTGCTTTTGGAGGTGACAAATCTGAGAACTGCACAGATTAAATGTCACTAGAGGAGATTTTGGAATTAATTGATCAACTCAATCAATTAACAAGTCACCAGGACAGATGGCCATCACCCAAGAGTTCTGAAAGACTCAAATGTGAAGTTGCGGAACTATTCATTAAGATTTGTAACCTGTCTTTATTGCTTTGGTACCCAATGACTGGAATTAGCTAAGTAAACGCCAACATTAAAAAGGCTTCTAGGGGGATCTGGCAATTACTAGAATTGGTAGTCTAATGTCCAGACAGGGCAAATTACTTTGAAAAATGAGTTAAGAATAGGAAATGTCAGACACATAGAAAAACATAAAACTGTTGAAGCCAACAGTCAACATGTTCTGTAAAGGGAAATTGTGTGTTACTAATCTATTAGAGTGTATTTGAAGGGGTCAACAAATATGTTGACCAGGGGATCCCAGGTGGACCTGGTTATACTTAGATTTCCGAAGTTTCTGTTGACAGGTCCTCACCAAAGGCTCATTCGTAAATTAAGCTGTCTGGAAAAGAGAAGGTCCTTTCAATGGCTGAAACTGGTTAATAAGACAGGAACAAAGGGTAGGAATTAATGGTAAATCTCAGAATGGAGAGGGGTACTAGTGTTTGTTCCCCAAGGGTCAGTCTGCCGAATCCTATTTCATTTATTCATAAATGATCTGGAGAATAGTGAAGTAAAACCAGTGTGATGACAAAGTTTGAGATATAAAACTGCTCAAGATAGTTAAGACTAAAGCAGACTGTGGAAGAACTTCAAAAAGAATCTCACACAACCTAAGTGATTGGGCAACAAAATGGCAAATGATTTAATGTGAATAACGTAAAGTAATGCACATTGGAAAAAAACCCATTTTATACATACAATATGACGGGCTAAATTTACTAAAAACACGACGTCAGGAAAAGATCTTGGTGTCATCGGATATTCTCTGAGATGTCCACGCAGTCTGCAGAGGCAGTCAAAAAGCAAACAGAGGGGTGTTAGGATTAATAGGGGATAAGAACAAAGATGAAATATATTATTGCCCGTATTACCATGGTATGCCACATCTCGAAATACTGCGTACAGATGTGGTCTCCTCACCTAAAAGATATAGTGTGGGCACTAGAAAAGGTTACCGAAAGGGCAACTAAACATGATTAGGGGTTTGGAGAGGGTCCCATTTTGAGGAAGATTAAAGAGGCTAGGACTTCTCAGCTTGGGAAAAGAGGAGACCTAAAGGGGGGGAATATGTAGAGAAAAAATAAACATGATACCTCGAGTGATATGAGAAAGTGGATAAGGAAAAAGTTATTTACTTAATAAGAGAACTTAGGGGTCACCAAATGTAATTAATAGGCAGCAGGTTTAAAACAAATAAAAGGAAGTCTTCTTCACGCAGTCAACTTGTGGAACTCCTTACCTGAGGAGGTGTGAGCTATGGACCGGGGGATCCATCCAACAGCATTTATTCTGTATATATTAAAATAAAAATAAGTTCCTATCCAGAGCTATATATGTCCCAACACTCATAAATGTTTATTTATACTCAATAACCAATCTCCT
>NW_027424740.1:6835-9666 GCF_003597395.2 Chelonoidis abingdonii
TTATTTGCAAATTTAACACCATTAATTTGGGCTTGAATAGGGACTGGGAGTCGCTCGCTCACTACAAAAGCAACTTTCCCTCTCCTGGAATTGATACCTCCTCATCAATTATTGGGAGTGGATTACATCCACCCTGATTGAATTGGCCCTGACAACACTGTTTCTCCGCTTGTGAGGTAACTCCCTTCTCTTCATGTGCCAGTTTAATAATGCCTGCATCTGTAATTTTCACTCCATGCATCTGAAGAAGTGGGGTTTTTACCCACGAAAGCTCATGCCCAAATAAATCTGTTAGTCTTTAAGGTGCCACAGCACTCCTTGTTGTTTTTGTGGATACAGACTAACACGGCTACCCCCAGTACCTAACTGGTAAAGTACATATTAATGTTATGATTTATTTTGGTTGACTAGGCCTAGCTTTGTGGATATGATTTTGTCAAGAGACACATTTTGTTTTTCTCCTTTATGCTTTTATTCCCCTTTCCATCCCATCGCTCTGTTATCTCTGAAACCTTTTTGGCTCTCTTGAAATACATGTTGTCTCTAAATATATTTGGTCTATTTAAAAAAAACAAACATTCTTGATGTCTTTGTTTATTTTTCAGGCGATACTTCATATTCTCTAGGGTGTTCTTTTTCTCATATATATTCATGCATGCTTGATGGTTTCCTTTGCTACATTCTTCCCTCCACTCATTTTAGTTGCTTCATGGTTAGCACATTGAGCTATTTGTTTTTAAAAAGCATACACAGAATTGTACAAGCTACATCCATGTGGATTTCATAACTAGTATGTCCTAGCATGATATCTAGGACTATAATTGTTGAGTGGTGTCATATTATTATCCTGTGTTATGTATGAATGTGATCATTCCCTCACCATTTTGCCCAATCATTTAAAATAGAAATTCTAATATCAAATTGTTTACAAATTTTGTAGATATCAGGTATAAAATATCTTTTATAGTCCCTCACTCACCTTGTCTCTCTAATATCCTGGGACTGACACAAATGCATCTACACTGCTTACAAACTTTGAACATTTATAATAGCCACTACCACATTGTGTAGGTTATTTTATGCACAAACTGAATCATTTTACTTCTCACTAGGGATTCCTAAGCCAGCTAGTCCTTTCCCATAACCTGACTCTCATTCCTGAGTCCCCAAACACCTTCCTTTTCCTGTGGTTTACATCTAATGCTCCATTCCTAAGCACCATCCCTCCCACTGCCTGGCAATCACCTTCCAACTTCTTCTCAGTGCTCAAGTCTCTTCGCTTCCATTGCTTGGTTCCCTCCCACCTCTTTAACCTTGGTCCAAATCTACTTGTTGGTCCCTCTTACTGCAGAGCCAAGTCCTCTACCCATGTTCTGGCACCATTGCCTCCATGCAATGCTCAGTCACTCTCCATAAACAACTACAAGGGTCCAAATTTGATATCTATCAAAAAGTGATTGTGTACAACTTACTCTTTGAAAAAGAAAAATCAACCACATTTCTCATGCCATGACTAAAGCTAGCCCTGCCATTCTGATGAAAAATCTAAATGAAATCTCACAACAGTTTTTGTGATATGAGTCATCCCTGTCTGATATTCCATTTCATGTCCAGTTGTGGTATTATTACTCCATAGTGTGAAGTGATGGATTGCAGGATGAGTTCAGACAATATGCCTAACCTGCAGCTTCTGGAGGTCTGTGGGTCATAGGGACCATGTCACCAAGGAGCAGTTGCAGTCTAGGTGTGATATGCAGGGCCAGCTCCAGGTTTTTTGCTGCCTCAAGTGGAGAAGAGGGGGGGAAAAAAGCCGCTATCCGTGGCACTTTGGCAGCTGCTCTACTGCGCATTCTTCGGCAGCAATTTGGCGGCCGGTCCTTCCCTCCAAGAGGGACTGAGGGACCCACCGTCAAATTGCTGCTGAAGACCAGACGTGCTGCCCGCTTCCATGGGCCGCCCCAAGCACCAGCTTGCTGCGTTGGTGCCTGGAGCTGGCCCTGGTGATATGTACTGCTCATGTTCCAATGCTACATCATATGGAGAATAAGCAGAGTTGTGTTAGTTGAGAGCTCTGTGGTGACAGAAGATTAAGCTCCCTGAGGAATCTGCACATTTCTTCTTTGGCTGCTGGCTTTAGTGGAACACTTAATCAGTTTCCTCACACCTGTGGTCTGGGAAAACTCCATCCGCTTTTCCTCTCTCTCTCTCTCTCCACATGCACACATTTATCTGTTCAACATATTAGCCATCCTGCCCATCTTCTCAGGGGCCTGAAACCTCAGACTGGCCTCATATGCAGACAGCTGCAGTGGCCCATGAGCCAGCAAACAGAGCTGTAAACAGGGGAGTTTGAGTGCGAGTTTGCAAGGGGAGTTTAGTGGGAAGACTAAGAGGCAGGCAGAGGAACAGACAGTCTAGTGAAGGGAGTGTGTAGTGTTCTGACAGTGTTTTGATGCTTGCTGGGGGTTTGTTTTGCTGTGGGTGGTGGTGGCGTGGTTTGGTTTGTGTTTCTCTGTAGTGAGGCGGTGTGGCTCCCCACCGCCCTGGAGCGGGACAAGCCCATCCAGAGGCTGGAGTGGGTGGAGCTAGGAAGCTCTGAGCCCGCCCCTCAGAGGGTCAGGTGGCGACCCAGAAGTATAAAGGCTCGCCCTCAGAGCTCGGTAAGGCCCCAGCCTTCAGGAAGGCCAGACACCTCCAGCCTAGTCTGCGACTGGGAAACCTCTGTTGCCCAAGGTGGCTGCCAGGACTTGCCGGACCTGCCCAGTGCCTGCTACCCAGAGGAGTTGCCGGACCTGCCCAGCGCCCGCTACCCGGAGGAGGTGCCAGACCTA
>NW_027424741.1:0-3384 GCF_003597395.2 Chelonoidis abingdonii
GTTCTTCTGATGTATAAATATCTCCGTCTCTGTGTTGCCATTCTATGCATCCGAGAAATGAGCTGTAGCCCACGAAAGCTTATGCTGAAATAAATTTGTTAGTCTCTAAAGGCCACAAGTACTCTTGTTTACTTTTCTCCCACTTGAGCTTTGATTAGGGGAGACGTTTGCACCGTCATTACATCCCTGAATCTTCCTGTCCTGTGGGATATGATGCACTGGCGGAGCTGTCTCTTATATACACAGGAACGGCAGAATACATGCCTGATCCTCTCTGAAACAGGTACCATGCTATTCCCTGTACAGAATCTAATGAGCAGATGCTTCAGAAAACCGGCCTGATCGCCCCCAAACTTCTAAAACCGAGGAGGACAGTATCCTTACCAGCGAGGTCACGCTTCATATTCTCCTGCATGACGTCCTGTACAGAGAGCTCTCTGACCTGGGTCCAGCAAGGGCCCATTCTTCACTCTGGAAATACACAGCCACCTTTCCTCGAAGGTCACCAGCCTCAGTGCATGTCATTTCCCTTCTCCGTACCGGGAAGGTGGCATCGAGTGAACCTGGATGTGAATCTGCAGCCTGGAAGCGTTTCAGAAGGGGCTTAATCCATTTTAAATCCTCTATCCTCCCAGATTCTTTCTTCTGCAGACTATCATTAGACTCTGCTGTACTAGGGAAAATGGTTGATGTAGTCAAAATATTTGAAAAAGCAACCTAGCATCGCGCTTAAATCCACATCCAGTTCTCTCAAATAAGTGGCCTGATTTTTGTAAGTGCGAGCCGCCACTATTGTGGGTTCAGTTCTTGTAGCCCGACCACTGCTGATGCAGCACGCACTTTACTCAGCTGCTGTTGTATGGCTGAGAAAATGATACTTTCTGCTCCAGATTCTGAATATCCCTGCCATAGTCACGTAATTACAGCAAGAGACCCAGGAAGCTCCTACATGGGCTAAGAACATTGACACAATTTAATATAAATACCCCTCACATAACAGTTAATTAAATGAAGTCAATGGGAATAATCAATTACAGGGAGCAGAATTGAGCGAACATGAAAAGGTGGAAGTATGCATGCCAGTTGGAAGAGTCTAATCAATTGAGATGAGCTATCGTCAGCAGGAGAAAAAACCTTTTTCAAGTGATAATTGAGATGACCCATAGAAGGTGTGAGGAGAACTTAATATAGGGAAATAGATTCAATTAGTGTAATGACCCAACCATTCCCAGTCTCTGTTTAAACCTAAGTTAATTGTATCTAATTTGAATATTAATTAATGCAACAAAAAAAACATCAAAAACAGACTCCAAAGAGAGACTGCCGAACTTGAATTAATATGCAAATTATGCCCCAGATCCCTAAATGGCCCCCTCAAGGATTGAGCTCACAACCATGGGTTTAGCAGGCCAATGCTCAAATCACTGAGCTATCCCTCCCCCTCTGGGTCCAGTTACCATTAGTTCTTCCAGGGCTGTCCCTTGTATTAATGTGCTGAACTCTTGGGAAGTGAGTGTTGTCTGAAGAAATGGATCATTAATGTCCCACAGCTGGGCAGATAGTTACCGGTAGCAGTGAAAATTTGGATACAATTTGCTCAATGCAAAGCAATTGATCTGTGAGAATCACAAAAGCATACCTCTTCCTAGTAAGCCTCCAGTCCCCAAGCATAATCTTCAGTAACTCTATTGGCCTGTTACAGTATCCTTATTAGCAAGCGAAGTGGGTATACCAATCAAAGAAAATCTTTTAAGCCCCAGTTGTTGGCACTGCTAGGCATTGGGGAGATCAGATGTCTAATGGAGCAGGGTTTTAGCTACCTTGACACCCGCTGTCTCCTCTAGGTGCTCAGGTGTTCAGAGAAGTCCTCCTTCTTAAGTCAGGAGTCATCTTTTTCTCTCTTCTCCCCCTCCTCTTCCAATCAGGGGCGGCTCTAGACCCTAGCAAAGCAAGCAGCTGCTTGGGGCAGCCCATTTGCAGGGGCGGCAGCTAGCAGGGATGGAGCCTGGGAGCTGAGAACCAACAAGGGGCCCTGGGACCTGTAGTTCCTTGATTAGCGCCCTGCCTATAGAACCAGCCCTGGAGCAGGGAAAGAACTACATTTCCCAGCATTCCCTTGGCCACTACCAATGGGAAAAGTGGGGAGGGAGCATGGTAGCTGAAACCTCATGCAGCAACTTGAGCTCACTGCTAGACCGGGGTGGCACTGTGAATGGGGAACAAGTGTGCCCAAGGAGTAGAAGGCTTTGACCCAGATATCCCCTTCAGAAGACGTCCACAGAGTGGCTTAGGGCTGCTGGTGTGACCTCACCTGGCAGCCCTCAAAGAAGGAATTGGGTGGACTAAATGGACAGTGCCCCTCTCTATCTGAAGCCTAGCAAGGGAGGTATGTGGATCTCACTAGAATTTAAAATGAAAAGTAAGGGAGGGGAGGCTCTACTGGACTTGGGCAGCTTTAGATACAGTACCAGGCACTTAGGAGGATTTCCACTTCTGAGCCATGGAAGCAGAAATTGACTTTTCCTTTCCAGATTTAGCTAATATTCAGAAAGGGAATCTAGCACCTGCCTTCCAGATTTGAAAACCTCAAAATTCAGAAGTGCTCAAGCTCAATTTGGGCAGCTGTTACTTCATTTCTCCCAAATCAAATATACTGATCCACTGTAACTTGCTGTAGAAAAAGTAGGATAAGAAATGAAGAAGCAAGAAATACTTCCCAGTGGTTTTTAGGACTGGAATTGCTATTTTCAAACCGCCATTGCCCTTTAAAAAAAACAAAAAACTTTTATTTGTTTAAAAGGAAGACAGTGATATTGCATTGGCAAATTCCCCATAGAAACAAAGAGTGGAACAAAAGAATAATAAAGGCACCTCAACTTTTCCTCATTTATGTAGGACAGTCTTATAAAATGCATCCAGATATCCTCCAATCACACAAGCTGAAAATTGTTCCACGTTACTGCAGCTGTGTAACCATTTGGGAACCAGTCCTGTCTATGTTCTGTGCACATCCAAAATTCCTGCTGAATGACCTGCCCTCGGAGCGAGTTACCAGTGACCCAGGGCTGAGGCGGAAGGAGGGTGCAGGTGGGGGTCGGGGAAGAGCCCAGGGCTGGGGCAGAAGGAGGTGTGGCCCAAGTGGTACCGCACAGGGTGTGTTGATGAGGGCTGGGTGCGTGGTGGGGGGAGGCAGAGCTCCAGGCGTGGTGTGCAGAGGGGGTGCGGTGGAGCATGCGGTGGCATGGAGGGCCAGGTCTGGGGTGGGGGCAGCCAAATTTATTTTTCTTGGTGGTGCAAAAACAGCTTAGACCGCGCTGCCTTCAATCATGCCTTTCTTTTTAGCCCTTATATCTTTCTTTACACAGAAGTGTCACATCCTTCTTT
>NW_027424741.1:3430-5190 GCF_003597395.2 Chelonoidis abingdonii
GGCCCATCGTCAGGTTTTCTGTACTTGTTTCCTTGGCCTTAACAATTTTAGCTCCTGGTTGCTGCATCAACTGTGATTTAGTCCTTGCCATTAAATTTCCTAAAGCAACTACCAAAGTCCCCAAGGTCTGCCCATCTGAAAGGGCAATGTCTGGCCCCTTTCCTGAAGTTGTGGCCATACCTGTGCTCGCAATGATCCCCCACTAGACACTTCACATTTTTTAACATACCATCCTCAGCCTTGTTCTGTTTAATTGAAAACGCTATTCCAGCATGGTTGGGACTGGTAACTAGGTCAGCACCCACCTCTCGTGAGTGCCCCCTCTAGCTGGGTGTGTCTGTGTTCTTTAAACCAGTCCAGCCCTAGCATGGGGCTGCATCCACAAAACTTCCTCCTTGGAGACACTATCTTCCTACAGCCTTCCCTGGGCTCAGTCCCTGCAGCCAGACAGGAGCTCCTTCATTACTCTCCTGGTCCCTGATAGCAAACTGTCTTTGACTCAGTCCTAGCGGCCAGCAAGAAGCCCTCTCGCTTCCCTGGTCCTGCCTCCACTTAGCTGTCCATGGTGCTGCAGTTCCTTCAGCCAGCCAGGTATGCAATCCTTTCTCCTCCAACTTCTAGCAGCAACCAACTATTGTTCTGTTTTGCAGCTCCTTTTATATGGCCCTTCTGGACCCAGATTGGCTGCTTCCCCTGCAGTCACTCTAGCCTGTTTGGAGGATCTCTCCACTGCTCCTTTCCTGGGATGGTGTGGCAGAATCCTGAGGCCTCAAGCAGGGGGCATTTAGGCCTAGTCCACCCCATCATACCCCTCCTTTCCCTGACAGGATTCATGGTAGTTCTGTATTAGTCCTTGCCTCTTTCAAGCAGGGCTCCCTCCCTCAGACCTCACTGTCTGGAGAGCTTCTAGCCAGGCTTTGCCCTGGTGTCCAGAGTCTACTCTCCTCAGCAGTGAACTGGAGCTCTTCAGTCAGTTTCTCATTTTTGAATTTAAGATGCTCCAGTTCCTTTTCTGTAGCCTCCAATTGTTTCATCATGCCCTCCTCTCTTAGGAGGGAGCTCACAAAGCCTGCCTGCACCATTCCCTTCCCTATTCTAGGGTTTTGTTCTCTGTCACAGCACTTTTCTTTCTCCTCTCCCAGCTGAGGCGAATCTGTCTGCACCTCTGTGCTAGTTAGCACACTGGGTATTTTAGCCTGAGTTGCCACAGTATTCTGGTAGACCCTGAACTTTGTCTGGGTCCCTGCTGTGCTCTGCTGAACCCAGGTCTTGGTCTGAGACTATTGTATCCTGCTGTACCCTCTGATCCTTCTCCCTCTGGACCTGGGCCAATGCTTTCTGCAAAGCCAACCACTGTTCCCTCTGTCCCTTGCCTTTCACTTGTACATGGGCCAACTTCTGCTTTACCCTGACTAGCTGGCTAATAACTCTGTCTGGAGAAGTTAGCCTCATCCAACTCTTAATGGAACTTTCTCAGGAGGTCCCTCATGTCTGGGGTATACTGGTCTTGTGTCTGGGCTCTTTTCTGAGGTCTCCTTACCATGGCTCCCAGCCGGGCCCAGACCCTCTCCGTCCTGGGTTGCTGTCCTGGTCCTTCTCACATGAGGGCTGAGTAGCCCATCCAATCTCTCCCCAAAATTATGTGCCATGGCAGGTCCTTGAGCTCTCCAGCCCTGTACCGTCAGCTCAACTTCTGCTGTGAGGTAGACTCGGGTTTCCCCATGTACACAAGAGATGTCTACTGGGAGGTGTCAGTCTAG
>NW_027424741.1:7664-8964 GCF_003597395.2 Chelonoidis abingdonii
TTCCCAGGCCTAGTTGCAGGGACTCACAAAGCCTGTGTTATGTGTCTGTGCTCCCTATACAGTGAGTTAGGAGAGATGGTGCCTCTGGATGCGATTCACAACCAGGGCTGGATTAACCTTAGTGGGCCTGGCATCCAACATCAGCTAGGAGGGCGGGATTCCCCCACACTAGAGTGGAAGTTCAGCTCTAGGCACCAATGTAGGAGGGGAGCTCAGAGCACACTGACCAGCCTGGGCCTTGCAGGACAGTGAGACAGCAGAATGCCCATCAGCTGCTCCTGGCCCTTGCATCACGCTGGGGCTTAGATGTTTGGATGCCTGGTGAGAATATGCAATGTGCTTGCTCTGAAGGAAAGACATAGAGGTAGAGGGAAATTTCACTGCAAAAATTTAGGCATCAAGCAAGCTCAGGGGTCTGCATGGTTTGGTGGCAGCTGAGCGGGGCTTGGTTTTGTGACTCCTAGCGCTCAGTCCCTGCAGTAATGGTACAGGGACTGGCAGATAAATACCACTGACAGCACAAAGGGGCCCTTATTTCAGTTGGAGATTCCAGATCCTGCTGTAATTAATACACTTTTTCCCTCCTGCAGCAGCAGCAGTGGCAAAGGTTACAAGAATTCCTTGTGCCAAACTCTCTTTCTCTGCTGGGGTTCCCCATCATCAACGCTCCAATGTTCTCCATCTCTGCTTTAGCTGTTGCAGGGGCCCCAGTACTATGGTAGTCCGCTTGGAGGGAATCTGCAGTGCCAGATGGTCAACAGTGGCTGTGGTGAAATGATTGTCATGCCTGGCTAATTCCTCTGCTCCTTGTTCTCCTGGCTGGGTAGAGTTTGTATTCAGTAAATGCTGGCATTGTTTGAGGTTCATGAATTTCCAGCAGTGAAGCATGATGGGAACTGAACAGATTTGTAGGACTTTCAGTCTCCATTTGGGTTGAGCTGTGAGGAGAGAGGTTACTCCCAGTTTCTGGGTCTGTGGTGCACAGAGTAGCTTGAGTGGATGTACAGGGACAGTTCTGACATTTGTGACATCTTTGTCCACCAGTCCAGCGTGTAGATGGCTGTGCATGTGGGAGCAGAGATTTCCTGTGAGAAAATGAGTGGACAAACCTGAGGGGAGGTTTTGTGCTGCTAGGTCTGAGGAATTAACTCTGCATTTGTCAAAGTCCCTGTCATAAATAGATAGCTAAGGGTTAATGTTTCTTTCACCTGTAAAGGGTTAACAAAGGGAACCAAACACCTGACCAGAGGACCAGTCAGGAAACTGGATTTTTTCAAAAGCTCAGGGGAGGGAATGTTTG
>NW_027424742.1:0-2020 GCF_003597395.2 Chelonoidis abingdonii
GTGTAGACCTGGCCTCTGTAAGGAACCCTCTGAACAACTCCCCCATTTGCTTCCCAGACTTCAAAGAGTTGAAGGTTCTCAGTATCTCAGAGAAACTTATTTCCATACAGGCTCAAGCCCATAATTAGTACAATACCCTAAACAAAGTGTGTTCTTTCCCACCACAAAAGCAAATTCATCATGCACATTAATGTCAAATTACTCATACCAGTAAAACCAAAACTTTTCAGACACTTTGCCGTATTTGATGGCATAGCAGGTGTGCCACACCAATAATCAAAATCAAACCCACAAGGGTACAACAGACTAACCTGTGACTCCTGTTTTAGGATACAGGAATTGGAAAAATTCCTCTGGGATCAACCCATGACGAACTTGCCCTCCTTTCTCAGGGAGAGGTGGTAAAGGAGCCAAGCAGTGCTGACCTGTGTGGAATGGTCTAGACGCATGCAATACACTGAGTAAAAAGAGATTTGCTGTGAAGTGTATTCCTTTGCCAAAAAAAAAAAAGTCTCAAATGAAGTTAGGGCACTTGTTCTTATATGTGGGCCCCAAAAATCTTTTCTGTTATATAGAAGTCAAAACTATGTACCAATCATTCAAAACGGACTTTGGTTAATGCACATACAAACTTACCCCTGGTAAACACATCTATTTCAAGATGCTTTACAAAAAATTATTCTTACACATGCATAAAAGAAGCAAATTCTATTACCATGGTTTAACAGGTAAATAGACTGAAAAATCAAGTGACTTGCTCATGGTCCAACAAACTCAAGCATCTCAACCTCCAGAATCCTGATCATATTAAAAAGTTTGACTAGAGGCTACTTGAAGTTTTGCCAAAACAGGGCAGATAACACTCAAATAGCTGCCAGAAAGTAGCTCAAAATATTAAGGCCTGAATAACACACGAAGTGGCACCATTCAAGCTAAATGTGTTACTTTATACCAATTTAAACTGGTCTAATTTTGTTGATAGATTTGAGCTGAAATAAGACTTTTGATATTGTATTTGCTGGTACCTGTAACAGGCAGAAAATAACTAAACCAACAGTTTGGAAATTACCCTCTCTATAAAATGCCCTCTCTAAAAAAGTGCCATATGAAAACTAGACATTATCATCACTCCAGTAAACAGATGTAATAGTGTATACACTCAGTGGTTGAGTTAAGCTGGCAAAGAAATTAAACCAGCACAACCCTCAGTACTTTAGCAAATGCTTCATCTAACCTAAAGAGGGATTCACAGAAGCGACCTTAGCTGCATGCCGAGGTAGGTCACTTCTGGCAGAGCCAGAAACTCTAACCCCCAGCCCCAGGAACGGGCCCCGAGAATCTTACTTCCTAGCCACCCTCTCCCCACTAGAAAGAGAACCCAGGAGTCCTGACCCTTCCCCCCACACCGCAGCCCACCTAGAGAAAAAGAACCAGGAGTCCTACCCCCCCCCCGCGGAGGAAAAACCCAGAAGTCCTGACCCCCCCACTCTACCGCAGCCCCACCCAGAGAAGAAAGAGAACCCAGGAGTCCTGACCCCAGAGAAGAAGAAACCCAGGAGTCCTGACACCCCACCCCCATTACCGCACCCCCTCACCAAAGAAAGAGATCCCAGAGTCCTGACCCCCCCAGAGAAGAAAGAGAACCAGGAGTCTTGACACCCCAACCCTCAGTACCGCAGCCCGCCACCAGGAAAGAAGAGAACCCAGGAGTCTGACCCCCCACCAGAGAAGAAAGAGAACCAGAGTCCTGACACCCCAACCCCAGTACCGCACCCCACCCAGAGAAGAAAGAGAGACCAGGAGTCCTGACCACCCCACCCTCAGTACGAGCCCCACCCCAGAGAGAAAGAACCCAGAAGTCCTGACACCCCCAACCCAATTACGCACCCACCCCACCCCAAAGAAAGAGATCCAGAGTCCTGACCCCCCCAGAGAAGAAAGAGAACCCAGGAGTCCTGACCACCCCCCAAACCCTCATTAACCGCACCCCCACCCCAGAGAAGAAAGAGAACCAGGAGTC
>NW_027424743.1:0-8227 GCF_003597395.2 Chelonoidis abingdonii
TGAGTGCTGGACACTTGTTTGTTTGTTACAGTTCCAACAGACATCTGATCCCCTTGCTGTCATTGAGCAGCATGCTGCTCTACATAGAGTGCATTGAAATGACTTACGGTGTAAAGCACAACTCAGTGTGAGCAAGAGAATCCAAAGCTGGCCCTTACTCAGGCAAGCAATTTTTTCTCACAAAGAGGCAAAGGGGAAGGGCTTAGCAAACAGCCCCCTCCTTGGCATCTCCCATGGGCTAGCTGGATCACCTCCCAGCAAGGGCTGGCTTTTATGGATCCCATTCTTAGGCATCCATCACTCCTCATTCATTGCATAAAAGCCTGAGCACCTCACTCAGGCTTTGTGGATCTCAGTGATTTTCTAGGTACCTAAGAGTTAGGAGTGGGGACGCTCAGTGCCTAATGGGTGGTCTACACTGAAAACTTACATCAGCAGCGCTACTACTCTCAGGTGTAGCCAAGCTAGCCCCTGGTGCAAACAGCTATAGGTCAACGGAAGAATTCCTCCAGTGACCTAGCTACTGCCTCGGGGTGGTGGGGGGAGAACCCCTCCCATCACTGCAGTGTCCATCCACACTGAAGCGCTACAGCTGTGCTGCTGTAGCATTGTAAGTGCTGACATATCCTACGTATCCTACGTCCCTTTGTGAATTTAGTCCTTTGCACTCTCTCTTACTGTGGAACAATCAGATGGTGGTGAAACAAAGCCAGACTATTTCTAGCACTGAGGCACATGAGGTGAAAAATGATGATGGGACATTGTTTATTTATGTAATATTCATCACACAGAAGGAAAGAGAGTTGTAAAATGCATTGTCCCACAGAGCACGAGAAACAATTATTTGGAAATTAAGAAGCAATACGAAATTCACCATTATAAATAACAGGCCAGATTCTAGCCTCCGTGTACATGTGGAGTAATGCCATCAGCTTCAGTAAAGTTACTCCACTCTTACCAGAGGTGTAAATGAGATTGTATCATGAATCACAGCTCAGGAGAAAATTCCTTTCTTACTTCCATTCCTTTTCTAAACTAGGAGAACTGGCAAAGAAAACTTGCAGACACATTTGTGTGCCAGGAAGCTTAATATTCTGCACAGTGTAAATTTCTGTGTGATACTGGTGTAGAGTGACCAGATAACAAGTGTGAAAAATTGAAATTTTTTTTTCTTGGGATGGGGGTATAGTTGTGTATATAAGACAAAGTCCCTAATATCGGAATGGTCCCAATAATATCAGGATGTCTGGTCAATCTAGAGTGGTGCCATGTGAGCACTGACAAACCAACATGTATGGATGTGCCTTACAAATTCTATCTATCTATCATAACCTATTGTATATGAAACTATCAATCACCACAAGCTATTGTATATAAATCTAGCTACGTCATCATTATCTACTGTATATCTACTTATGTGTCTAATAAGCATCATTATCTATCTATCTTTCTAGGAACATTTAACCAAATTCATCATCTTGTAGCCAGGGCTACATTCACAAAAGGACTTGGCTCCTAGCTGCTATGTTACACACCAGAAGTCCAGCATCAGGCCCCACTCGGGGTCACCAGACCCCCACTCAGATGTCGCTGAATCCTGTAGATGCCTTATCTCAGTCAACACCCATGTTTTGGCAGTAAGAGTTCCCTAGATGCCTGAGGGTATGTGCACGGCTGCTCTGTTCTAGGCTAACAGATGCCCAAGCCCCACAGCAATGCACAAACTAAGAGAAGAAGAGGTGTTCCTCTGCATAGCTCACCTGTGGGGCCCACCACTGCGGGCTATAGAGCTGGGGACTAGAGCCCAGGTCTGTGAACCCAGATGGGAGTGAAGCAGTCATCAGGCTTCTTGCCCTTGCTCTCTCACATGAAGCCAAAATCCCCCCCTCCCCTGCACCATGACATTATCCCACTGTCCCGTGAGGAGGGCCCTCGCCTCAGAGGTAGCAGATGCCTATGCAAATCCCTTCTCCCCCTGAGGCAGACAGAGGACTTGAACTGGGGTCTCCTCCATCCCATCTGAGGATGCTAATACTGCCCTAACAGTTCTGAGGGAGCAGCAGAGAATCCTGTGCACCTTATAGACTAACAGACGTTTTGGAGCATGAGCTTTCATGGGTGAATACCCACTTTGTCAAATGCAGTTCTGAGGGAGGTCATCTTCCTCCTTCTCACACCACGGCTCCGGCTCCACAGGTGAAGTAGGCAGAGGAATGGCTGTCTCTCCTGAGTCGGGAATCACTCTGGGGCTTAGGAACCTGGACAACAAGTGGCAGCTGTAGTGCACATGCCCCAAGGCTGAAACATGGACACAGGGAAATTTCACTGAAACAACTAGGTGCTGAGGGAGTTTAGACACTACAGGGTTCTGCGCAGCTAAGCAAGAGTTTTGTGAATCTCAAGATGCCGAAATCTGGGACTCAGGCATGTACAGGGGCAGTTAGGTGCCTAAATCCCTTTGTGAATCGAAGGACTAGTCTACACTAGGGAGGGGGTCAATCTAAGTTATGCAACTTCAGATACGTGAATAACGTAGCTGAAGTTGATGTGTTACTTAGATCTACTTGTCATGGTGTCTTCACGTGGTAAGTTGATGGCTGACGGTCTGTCGTCGTTGACTCCGGCTGCACCTTTCGCCCTGGTAGAGAACCGGAGTTGATAGGAGAGTTGATTTATCGCGTCGAGACTAGACATGAATAAATCGACCCCCCTCCGCAGGATCAATCACTACCGTGGATCCAGCGGGTAATGTAGACAAACCCCGACACAGTGAAACTAACTCCTCCCTGCTGCACTTAGGTTCTAAGTGGTCACAGTGAACGCCCCTCGGGAAATGTGAGTCAGAGCCAGGCACAGAATTTCTGTCCTTCGTGATCAGGAACCAAACAGAAATGTGGTCTTAAAACTCCTTGAGGGAGGACACAATCTGCTGGATCTCCTTCAGAATCCTATCCTTGTTGTTGGATACATTCATCTTGGCTTTTTGAGGAGTACTTTGACATTGTCTTCTGAGTAGGATGTAGTAAAGGTTTTAAACATGTCTCTGAAGTGCTTTATTTCACCTAGGAATAAAACAGGTGGGTATAGTGCCAAATAGAGGGAAACAATGGTTCTGCTTTTACACTTTGACCTGCTCCCAGAACCATAGAATCCAGGTACCTAAAGAGGCAGGGGAACAACATTGCCAACTCTTGAGGTTTACTTAGAATCACAGAAATGAGGGGCTGAAAGGGATCTTGAGATGTCACTAAGTCCAATTTCCTGTGCTGAGGGCAGAACCAAGTGAACCTAGACCATCCCTGACATTTGTTTGTCCAAGCTCTCCTAAAATCTTCAGTTGAGGATTCTACTATGTCCCATGGAAGCCTATTCCAGAGTGTAACTACCCTGAGAATTAGAAAGTTTTTCCTAGTTCCCCACCCCAACACACACACACATAAAAAAAAACCATGACCAGATGACTAGCAACATAAATAAAAAGGGAAGGGATGCAAATCTGCATAAGTAAAAAAACACGTCAAAGATTTTCTGACCAATTTGAATGAATTTAAATCAGCAGGGCCTGATTGCTATTCACCTGACATTACTGAAGAATCAGCTGAAGAAATCTCGGAGTCACTGGCAATAATATTTATGAACTCATGAATGACAGGAGAGGTCCTGGAAGGCTGGAGACAAGCTCATCTTTAAAAAGTGGGGAAAGGGAGAGCTAGGGAACTTGGGACCTACTGAAACAATGTCTAAAAACATTAATTTACAAATACCTGCAGACAAAGAGGTGATCACTAAACAGCCTGCATGGATTTACCAAGAAGAAATCATGCCAAAGCAGCTTGATTTCCTTCTTTGAGAGAGTAAATTGATTTGGTGAATAGGGCGAATGCAGTGGACATAATATAGTGGACATCAACAAGGGTTTGACACAGTCCTACATGACATTCAGATAAGTAAGCTGGAGAAATGCAGACTTGGTAGATACTCATTAAGCAGATACATAACTGGTTAAACAACCTCAAAGAAAGAGTAACTATTAATGGAATGATGTAGATTGGAGGGAGTTCTCAAGCAGGTTCCACAGGATCTGTTCTGTGTAAATGTTGTTAACATCTTAATTAATGACCTGGATGTAGAACTAGAGAGATATACTAAAACTCTAGTTTCAGATGACACAAAGTGGGGGGTTGCCAACACTTTGGAGGATAGAGCTAAAAATTCAAAAGGATCTTCATAAATTGGAGCACTGGGCTATAGACAAACAAAATGAAATTCAACAAAAACAAATGGTAAAGTTCTGCACTTAGGAAGAAAAACCAAATGCACAAATACAGAATGGGGGGTCACTGGCTTGCAGCAACACTTCTGAGAAGGATCTGGGAGTTGTGATGGTTTCATGACCCCAATAATGAGTCAGCAATGTGATGTTGTTGCAAAGAAAGCAAATGCAATTTTAGGCTGAATTAACAGAGGCATAGTATGCAAGTCACAGGAGGTATAGTACACTGTACTCAGCGCTGGATAGACCTCATCTGCGAAGAACTAATTTTGGTCACTAATGTATAGAAAGGATATACAGAAACTGGAAGTCTCCAGAGGTGAGCAAGAAAGATATTCAAAGGGATGTGTAGATGGGCGGACTCACTTCTGCGGCACCTCCTGCTGGTGACTTTGGGAATTAGCTTGGTTCTGGCTCCAGAGTGCCCTCTGCAGGCCAGTGATCCATCTGTCCTCTGGACCTCATGTCCCTCTCTGAACCTGGTGCCCTTTTACATGGGGTGCTGCCTCCTGGCAGTAACCCCTTTTTCTCTCAGGGTTTCCCTCCCTAGGGCCCCCACCCTCTACCCCACCTTGCTTCAGGTATATGGCTACTGCCAGTCATTGTCTAGCCCCACACCCTGGGCAGACTGCAGTATCAGCCTACTCATCACTGGCAAAGGAGGGTTTGACCTGCTGCCTTGGTCTACCCCGGGCCTGCCCTCTGCAACCCCCAGTACCTATTAGCACCCATGCTAGGCTGCAGCCTGGGGCTTTCCAGACTGGAACTCCCCAGCTCCTCTGCCTTTCCCCAGCCCTGCTTCACTCAGGTACCTTGTGTCTAGCTCCCTGCAGCCAGGCCTTCTCCCTCTACAAACAGACAGAGACTTCCCCTTGGCTTCTGCCTTCCCAGGCCTTCTAGAAGGTCCTGTTGCACATTTTGGGGCATTGTGCCAGCTGCAGCCACTTCCCCAATAAGCCCAGCCTAAGGCTGCTTTCTCCAGCCACAGCCCCTTCCAGGGCTGTTTTAATCCCTTCAGGCAGGATGGAATGCCCTTGACACCTTCGAGGAGCGTGGGCGCTGTCCAGGGTTCTCTGCTCTGTGTCCCCGTCAGGCTCCCTTCTTATGACCCTTGGACCTCACTCCTGGCCCTGTTCTTTTATTAGTTGTCCCCCGGATTTAGTGGGTTTCTGAGGTCCTGTGGATCCTCCCCTTGGGCTGGGGGGGGATCCTTTAGCAGTGGGCGGGCGCTTCTGCCTGCCCACCTCCCGGATCCCCAATAGGTACAGGATGGAATGCAGTCCCTATGAGCAAAGGCTGAAGGAACTGGGTATGTTTAGTTTGGAAAAGAGGAGATTGAGTGGGGTATGATAGCAGTCTTCAAATACTTAAAAGGCTGCTGTCATAAATATAAGGGAAGGGTAACAACCTTACATATGCAGTAACATAACCTCCCTCCTGGCCAGAGGTATAGAATTCCCTTACCTGTAAGGGGTTAATCAGGTCATTTAACTTAGTTGGCACCTGACCAGAAGGACCAATGTGGAAAAAAAGACACTTTCAAATGGTCGAGGGGAGGTTTTTTGTGCTCTCTTTGCTGGTTCCCTCTTGGGAAAAAGAGAGAGATCAAGTAGAAAAACCAGCTCCTAAACAAGATCCTGAAATTATACATCTAAAATTACAGAAATGTGTAAGTAATAGCAAGGGAAATGCATTAGATTAGCTTTTGTTTAGCTTGTGAATTTCCCTATGCTAAGAACGGTAATTTTTTCCTGTTTGTAACTGAGAAGCAGAGTCAGAGGGGAAATCCTCTGTGGTTTAAATCTTTTTATTTGACCTGTAAAGGTATCTTCCATCCTGATTTTGCAGGTGTGATTCTTTTATTTTATTTTTTTTAATACAATTCTTTCTTTAAGAACCTGATTGATTTTCAGTGTCCCTGTAAACCAGGTCTGTGCTCACTTTGTTTAGCTATTTGGTTAGTATATTATCTCAGGCCTCCTAGGAAAAGGGGTGAAGGGGCTTGGGGGGATATTTGGAGAGTAGGGCTCCACTGGCCCCTCCAGAATGTTTGTTTAAATCACTTGGTGGTGGCAGCAATACCGTCCAAGTACAAGAAAAGGAATTTTTGCCTGGGGAAGTTTTTTAACCTAAAGCTGTTGGAATATAAAACTAAGGGGGTCTTTCATATGCGGGTTCCCACATCTGTACCCAGAGTTCAGAGTGGAGAAGGAACCCTAGCAGCTGCCATGAAAAAGATGGCACAAAAGTTATTCGCTCTTGCCACAGAGGGCTGGACAAGAGGCCAGTGGGTTCAGACTACAGCACAGCAGATTTAGATTGATCTCAGGAAAAAACTCCTAACTGTAAGAATGGTAGGACATGGAGATAAAATGCTTAGGGAGGTCATGGGAATCTCCTTCACTGGAGATTTTCAGAAGGAGGCTGGGTAGCCATGTGTCCAAGATGGTTTAGACAGAATAAATCCTGAATCTTGGCTGGGGGTTAGACTAGATGACTCATGTGGTCCCTTCTAACCTTATAGTTCTATGATTCTAATGGTGAACCTAAATCTCCCAGGTTCCATATTAAGCCCATGACTTTGTGTCCTATCTTCAATGGACATTGAGAATAGTTGATCCCATCCTTTTTATAAAGCCCTTAATATATTTGAAGACTGTTATCAGGATTAGATGAGGATCACAGCTGTTATTTATATTTTCAAAAGTAAGTTTCCAGTCCCTAGGTTTCAGAGAAAAACCTGAAAATGTGACACTAATGTACTGTAAAGGTGCAGAAACCAGCAAACAAATACAAATAACCAGACATTTAGTGTTTTCTTAACATTTTCATGATTTTAAGCCCATCTCATGCTTTTATGAGAGCTTACCTAGCTAGCTAGCCAGATAAATTGTATTTGGATAGCCTATCTATCTATCTACCTATCTATCTATATACACTGGTGTGATTGACTGTGTAGCCCACAAAGGCCCTGAAAGGGTTAACTTGGGCCAATTATGTTACCTGGCTGCACCTGGAGGGAGAATCAGACTTAACTGAAGGTGAGTGCCAGCTGAGGAAGGTGCTAGCTGAGCTCCATGAAGGCAGGAGTTTCAGCGAAGAAGGGGGCTGCAAGGAGCACCTTGCTCTGAGTTAGGGAGTGGAGAGATATGGAAGAGATTTGTCCCCAAGGATGGTCTCCTGAGTTTGGAAATCTGACAAGAGGCAGTGAGAGATAGCAGGCTCCAGTCCTAAGCTCTGAACAAAGGGCAGGATCTGGAGAATCAGGGAAAGTGCCCTGGGAACTGCTCAGCAGAGGAACAAAGCAGCAGGGAAGGATGAGAGGTCAAGCCTGAGGAAGGTAGAAATTGGCTTCAACTCATCCTTTTATCTTGGGATTTTTGTTAGGGGATTCCAGGGGAGAGCCTGGCCCTGAAAGAAGGCTGAACCTAGAGAGGTTTGGAGAAAGAAGGCCTGTGAAAGGAGCAGACTGTAATTGTTGGTTATAAGGCCCCTGGGCTGCAAGCCGGTGGAGTGTGTGGGCCAAGGTTCCCCTACCAGCCACAGGAGAAGGGCATGAAGTCCTTGAAAAGGGGACAAGGATGACTGGAAGCCATGTGGTAAGGTTGCTCAAGCTCCCTAGGACTAGAGTTGGTGCCAGAGACCTGATATAAGGACTCTAGACTTTTTTCTGGGACCTTGGTACACTGGAAAGGGTGGATTTAAATTATGACCTGACCCAAAGGCTGAGCCCTGGGAAAAGGTGGTCCACCAAGGTGACCATCAGCTGAGGGCTCCAGATGGGGAAAGAGACATTATGCTCACACCTGGCAATAAGAAGATGCTCTACAGATGAGTTCCCGTCCCCATCTTCCCTACATTTTGGGATACATAAGTAGGGGCAATGCCAGCAGATTAAGGGACGTGATCATTCCCCTCTACTCGGCATTGGTGAGGCCTCATCTGGAGTACTGT
>NW_027424743.1:16175-54613 GCF_003597395.2 Chelonoidis abingdonii
CATCCTTCCCCACTGCTGCCCTTTCCACCCCCACCCTCTGCTGCCCTAGTGCCCATTATACAGTATAGCCCCCCTTCCCACCCTCACCCTCTGCTGCCCCTGGTGCTCATTATACAGTATAACCGTCTCCTCCCAGCCCTCACCACCTGCTGTCTCTAGCACCCATTATCCATTATAGCGGCTCTACACTCTGCTCCAGTGCCCATTATATAGTCTCACCTTCCATCCCCACCCTCTGCTGCCCCTAGTGCCCATTGTACAATATAGCTGCCCTTCCATCCTTTTAACTGGAATGGGTGATTACCTGTTCTGTTCATCACCTCTGAAGCACCTGGTGTGGCCATTTTCAGAAGACAAGATACTGGCCTAGATGGACCATTGGTCTGAGCCAGTATGGCTGTTCTTTGTTCTCATACTCTGTTGTCCCCTGCGACCCATTACACAGTCTCTCACCCTTTGCTGTTTTTTTCCCCGTTATACAACACAGCTGCCTTTTCTCATTACTTTCTATTAATCTATTCTCTGTCAAAACAGAACCTGGACAAACAAGGAAATTCATGCCAAGATGTAGAAACAAATGTGGAAAATGCAATTCAAATGGATTTGCTTACTATTTGTGTACAGAAAGTTGTTGGTCAATCCCCATGTCCAAGAGCAGATACAGGTCACGGTTTTCCATAACAATTTCCACACATGCCATACATATCCTATTAGGCAGAAAAATCGGAATAAAAATCAAAGCTAGAATAAGTACAAGAAATAGCTAGGAGAAGTCTGCAGACTGAATTCCTTTCTTCCTCTCAGTTGCTAGGTGTGAGTAGGGGCAGAGACAGGTATTTGTTGATCCAAAGGCACTCAGGTAGCCCAGTGCCCCTTGAAGAGCAATTGCAATAAACACAGAAGTTTATTCGTTATTCTGCTTCGGGGCAGCTGGACTCAGCCTGTCTGATTTTCTAGCTCCCAGACCCACTGACAGACACTGTGCTGCCAGGCGCAGGGACTCCTACTTGCTGGGCTGTTAGGAGTGGGTGCAGCCCGCACTGACAATGGATGTTTCTTTGCATTTTCAAAGGCATAACTGAGGACCAGTTTTGCTATGACAGGGCTTGGAATGGGGCTGGGATTTGAGGAGAGAGCGGTGGGTCGGGAGTGAATGGGCTGGCCAGAAGACTGCCTGGGACCAGGGGGAACCCACAACTCCAGGGTCTTTTCACAGAGAAACTTAAAATGTTGGGGTTTGTTCTGAATCAAGAACAAAATGGATTAACTGATGGAAAATATTCTCTTTTAGAAATAACTCTTTACCTTGGTTGAATTACCAGACCTAGAACACCTGACATTGTGCTTCTTAATATGCATATAAAAAATAAATAAATACATATATTGTACTGTCAAGTATTCTGTTGATTGTTAATACTGTAACTAAATTAAATTTCTCCAAAGGTAGGATTAGCCTTGGTTTACTCAAAGACACCTAAGGCTGCTAGATACTTAACTGCCACAGTCCTTCAATATTGTATTACTTCAGGATAAGTTCTAAATGGCCTTGTGTTCTCTTAAATTACTGCAAAGTCCCTCAGGGCCAAAAATAATAGTTCCATATTTTTAAGCACCAAGTGGGATTTTTAAATCAGTAGGAGTTAGGTGCCTAGATGCTTTCAAAAATCCACTCCCGGCTTAAATCCTCTAAAAATATGGCCCTGAAACTGACAAACACTCCTATTCAGCATCTCTGTTTCTTTTGTGGGATTCCTTATTTCTTAACTATTATTACGCTTGGAAAGATGAGATTTTTATCAGTAAATGTCAATTTCATAGGCAGAGCCGGCTCTTGCTTTTTGCCGCCCCAAGCAAAAAAAGTTTTGCTTCCCCCAAACCCCAGCACTGGACTCTTACCCTCCATCACCACTATTGCCATCCCCCATCCGCACTCCCTGCTGCCCCAGCCCTGGGCTATCTCTTCCTTCCCCCCACCTGCACCCCCTGCCACTCCAGCACTGGGCTACCCGCTACCCGTGCTGACTCTACCTGCTACCCCCTCACCTCCAGCTGGTCCGGCACTGGCAGTCTGGGTAAACTCAGCCCAGGGTCCTTCCAGCCAGGGCCTTCTCCACGTCGGACCTGGAGGGCGAGCCGGGGGACTATCCCAGGGGGCTGAAGAGCTAGGGCAGGGCAGCCCGGAGGGAGCGGAGTCCGAGAGCGGACAGGGTGCCCGCACAGCAGCGCCCTGCCCTTTATGGCCCCGCTGCTGCTGGTGCCAGGGCCGGCTCCAGGCTTTGTGGCCCGAAGCAAAAAAAAAAAAGATGGCCAGAATGCTGCCCTGAAAATGTGCCGCCCCAAGCACACGCTTTGGTTTGCTGGTGCCTGGAGCTGGCCCTGTTCATAGGACATTCAAATGGATAAAAAAAAAATCCCATCTATGATGATAGAAATTTACAGAGGCAAAACATGAAAATGCTGCTTGAGATCTCATTTGGGTTTATTAAGATATTTACTTTATATATTTTGATATGTGATGTTGTTAATTTTGTTTTAAGGTTATAAAGCTTGAACTTTTTGAATGTCAGTGCATCCAGTGTGTAGAAGACACATCCTCATAGACTTTCAATAGGATTTTGGTGGCAAAGAACCTGAGGGCCTTACATAAGAAATATGACTGGCCAGAGGGAATGAACAGAAAAGGCAATTTATTGACTGATCTATCCCTCTCATGCAGTCCCAGCCTTCTAGTAGTCGGAGCTTTAGGGACACCCAGATCATTGACTTGTATTCTGACCATCTTGTCTAATAGCCATTGATGGACCTAGCCTCCATGAACTGTTCTAATTCTTTTTTGAAACTGATTACACTTTTGGCCTTCAAAACACCCTGGCAATGAGTTCCACAGGTTGAATGTGCATTGTGTAAAGAAATATTTTCTTGTGTTGGTTTTAAACGTATTGTGTATTAATTTCATTGGGTGCCCAAAGTCTATGTGCTTTGTTAAATGGAAAAAACTCTCCCCTATCATTTTCTCCCACACAATTTACAATTTTATAATGTCTGTCATATCTCCCCTCAGTCATCTCTTTTTCAAATGGAACAGTCCCCATTTTTCTAATCTCTCTTCATGCAGAAGCTGTTCCATACCCCTAATAATTTCTGCTGCCCTTTTCTGAACCTTTTTCAGTTCTAATATGCATTTTTTGAGATGGGGTATCCACATGTGCACACAGTATTCAAGATGTGAGCGTACCATGGATTATATTAGAGCAATATGACATTTTCTGTCTTATTATCTATCCCTTTCCTAATGATTCCCAATATTTTGTTCACTTTTTTGACTGCCGCTGCACACTGATGGGATGGTTAGTTTTCAGACAATTACCCACAAAGACTCCAAGATCTCTTCTTTCAGTGGTACAGCTATTTAGACCCCATCATTTAGTATCTATGGATTGGGATACTATTTTCCAATGTGCATTACTTTGCATTTATCAATATTGGATTTCATCTGTAATTTTCTTGCCTTGTCACTCGGTTTGTGAGATCCCTTTCTAATCTTCCTAGTCTTAATTGGACTTAACTATGTTGAGTCATTGTATCATCTGCCAGTTTTGCCATTGCACATTTTTCCCCTTCCTCCAGATCATTTATGAATATGTACCACAGCCCTGGTCCCAGCACAGATCCTTGGGAGACTGCACCATTTACCTCTCTCCAGTGTGAAAAGTGACTATTTATTCCTAGTCTTTGTTTCTCTAACCTTGAACCAGATACTGGTTAACTTTTTATTTTTCCCTCTTAATGTGAGGGGGGGGAATAGTAGAAGAAAGAGCTGACACACTTGAAATGATGAATTATGGAGGGAAATATTTAAATGAAATTTTTCTTCCTCTTAGGGCACATCTGGTTCTTTGCTCCCACATCTGGAGGGATAATTTGGAAAGTCAGTGGGTTGGATGACTTTGAAAATCCCCGTCTAAGTGACAAAAGTTTCTGTAAGACTTGCCTCCAAGTTCTTTTACAAAAGTCCAGATGAGTTCAGCGAACTCCAGAGTCCAATCTTCCCAGCACTTCAGATGCAAGGACATACTTACTTCACGGCATTTCAGATTGGAATACTGGCTATTCTCCTCTGCATTAATAAAGGATAAAATGAGGTTAGATTTGGGATAAGCTCATTAAATATGTTCAGGGGCACTGGGAAGTTCAAGGGAGACTAAGGCAGTTTCAGTGCCCAGGTCCCATTGAAAAGCAATAGGATTTGGGGTCCTAATTCCCTGAGGCCTTTTTGAAAACCTCAGCCTGTGTGTGTTGGAACAGCCCTGGGGATTTATGAAAATATTGGCAAATACATGGATGTTGTCATGCAAGCCAGCATGCAGAAATTCATTCATTCATTCACAGCAATTCATGATATCTGGCATTACCTAAGGCACCAAAGGAAGTGGACTTTGGACCCCATTTCAAAATCCCATTCTAAATAATTAGGGAGAGGTGGTAAATTTAGTCCTGCTGGTCCACTTGCCTTTCAGCACTTCCTTCAGCTGCGTGAAGACTTCCTCACAGTTTTTCCCAGCTGAGCCATGAATGTGGAGCTCCAGAAGGAGGAGGACAACACCCCAACAGTGTGCACTAGTGCAATCAGTACCTGGGGAGGAAAGAGAACATAATGTGGCCAGCAGGCAGCTGTTTGTCCTGTGAGCCCCTGCGAATGAAGAGAAGAAAGACCCATGTCCCCTGTGCCCAAAGACTCTTGAGAGCAGGGATGCAACAGCCAGTGTAGGGTCAGAAACCTAGCTGCAGAATCTGTCTGTACCTGGTGTCCTAGAATGTCAGGCCCCACATCAGCAGAAGGAGGAGGGCAATGGTTAGAAAAATGGTTGTTCAACCAAATTGGCAACCAGTTTGGGGTTTGAGCTGCTTGGTGCCGACTAAGCTCTGAGGAGGTCATTTGGGTCTCCTGGGACAAACGCATCCACCACTACTAAGCATCATCCCATCTGGTCCTGGATCTAGAGCTCTCAAGGAAAGTTCAGCTCCATCTATCAGGCCATGGAGGTGGAGAAGTAATTACAGCCACGCTGCCAAACCTGCAGTCATTGGACTTTGCAGGGGTAGAAGCAAAGAAGACTAGGGGGAGATTCCCCGAATATGCTCAAGTGTTAGCTGGTTTGGGCTACAGATACTGATCTATGAGAGAACCTTCCCTTTTATTCCATGACTCCTTACTTTGCTTCAGAGCCTCTGGTAAGGCATCTTGTCAAAAGCTTTCTGAAATAAATGGGTTGTGTGTTCCTAAATCACTTTGGAAAATCGCACTGTAAAATACTTAGGCTCAGGTGTCTAAGTTGGTTGGGCACTACTATGCTCAGTGTTGCAAGGTCGTGAGACTTAGGCTCCTAAGGATGTGATTCATGAAGATATGAAGCATTTACTTCCATTGAAATCAATGGGAGCTAGGCCACTAAATAAAAATCTGGGTGTAAGTCACTCTCACTCTTTAAAATGGGACTTAGCCATCTAAATCACATGGTAGATTGTCAAATCTACTCAGATGCCTAAAAGTGCAGATAGATACCTAGTGGCATTTTCAAAAGTACCTAAGTTAGTTAGCACCTAACTTCCAATGGGAGCCAGGCACCTTATCTGCTTAGGTACTTTTGAAAATGCCACTAAATTCCTATCAGCATCATCAGCCATCTAAATCTGGCCTTTAGGCCTTGGAACACTGATCAGAGCAAGGCATAAATACCTCTAAAAATGTGAGCTTTTTATACCCCTTTTGCCTCGGACAGGGATGTGGGCAGTCAGGCCTAGTGGTCTAGATTAGAAAACATGCCTCACAGTGACAGACTCAACCAGCTCAATCTATTTACCTTAAGAAAGAGAAAGTTCATTGGTGACTTGATCTCAGTCTGTAAGTACCTATACGAGGACCAAATATTTAATAATGCATTTTTCAAGCCAGGAGAGAAAGATATAATATGATCTAATAGCTGGAAGCTGAAGCAAGAAAAATTCAGACTGGAAATAAGGCATCTATTTTGAACGGTGAGAGTAATTAACCATTCAAATAATTTACAAAGGATAGTGCTGGATTTTCCATCACTGGCAATTTTTAAATCAGGATTGGATGTTTCTCTCAAAGATAATAAGCAACACGTATAAAACAAACAAAAGGAAGTATTTCTTCACACAGTGGCACAGTTAACCTGTGGAACTCTTTGCCAGAGGATGTTGTGAAGGCGAAGACTATAACAGGGTTCAAAAGAGAACTTGATAAGTTCGTGTAGCATATGTCCATGTTTGCCAGAAGCTGGGAATGGATGACAGGGAGTGATATGTGATTATTACTGTTCTGTTCATTCTTTCTGGGCACCTGGTATTGGCCACTGTTGGAAGACAGGATACTGGGCTAGATGGATCATTGGTCTGACCCAAGATGGTCGTTCTTATGTTCTTAAAGATCTACTCAAGGAATTATTTGAGGAATTTCTCTGGACTGTTATACAGGAGTTCAAATGAGATGATCACATAGTCCCTTCTGGCATTGATACCCTTTCCCACAATGGAAAACAAACAACACAGGGCCACCTGATTAATTAGTAAGCAGCAGGTTTAAACAAACAAAAGGAAATATTTTTTGCATACACTGCACAATTAACTTGTGGAACTCATTGCCATGGGATGTTGTGATGGCCAAAAGGACAACTGGTTCAAAAAAGAACTAGATAAGTTCATGAAGGATAGGTCAAGATTGTCAGGGATGTAACCTCATGTCATAAACAGACAGTAAGGGTTAAGAAATTCACCTAGCCTAGCTGACACCTGACCAGATAGTTCAGAGGAAGGAGGGAAGTTTTTCCTTGTTGTATTCAGAAAAGTTTGTGCTGGAGTGAGGATTCAGGAATCAGCCATCTAACATTTCTTAAAGTAGTAAGTGTTTAGAGATGGAACGTATTAGATTATGTTTTTTTTCTTTTGTGACTTCATTTGGCAAAAAGAGGGAGAATCAAATCGGGTGTCTTTGTGTAACTAAGGTTTTTACCCAGAGGTATTCCTTTCACCCTTTTCCTTTAATTAAAAGTCTTCTTCTAAAGAACTGATTGATTTTTCCTTGTTTTAAGATCCAAGGGTTTTTGGATCTGGACTCACCAGGAACTGGTGGGAGGTGAATCAGTCTCAATTCTGCCTGGAAAGGAGAGATAAAGACGGGGAAATATTTGCGGGGAAGACAGAGTTTCCAAATGACTCTCCTATAAACATTTGTTTAAACCATTTGGGGTGGCAGCATACTGAGCCAAGCTGGATTATAAGCTTAGGCGTTCTCATGCAGGTCCTCACATCTGTACTCTAAAGTTCAGAGTGGGATGAAACCTATGACATGGTACGCAGCGAAGTGGGATTAATTGAACCAAAAGCCTGTAAGATTTTTTTTTCTCTCCTTTTGGGCTGCTTGGGAAGCAGCAAAGAGAGATATAGATCTTATCTCTCTTTGGCTGAAGGCAGAGGTGTTCGGTTTTTTAACAAAGGTTTTTGTTGAAAAAGGCTTCAAGCTGTGATAATTAGCAGATAATGAACATTTTGCAAAAGAAGTCACAAAACCAATTTTTCTGTTTCTTACTCGGGGGGGAGCATGGGAGATGACAGAAGGGACACACAAAAGAAGCTGTAATTGGCTAGATTTGAGGCTGAAGAAAAAGCAAAAAGGGAGGCAGAGGCAACTGTCCACGAAAGAGCTTTGGAAATTGAAAGGCAACAGTTGAAGCGAAAGGGCTTAGGAAGAGCTGACCACCAGAGGGCTATGGAGATACAGACGGAGTCCAGAAGCATGCACTGGAGTTAGCAAGGATTCAGCAAAAATACACCTGTCATAAACAGATGGTTAAGGGTTAATGCCTCTTTTACTGTAAAGGGTAAGAAGCTCAGTGAACCTGGCTGACACCTGACCAGAGGACCTATGGGGAGACAAGATATCTTTCAAATCTTGGTGGAGGAAGTCTTTGTTTGTGTTTTTGTTTTGTTCGTTGTTCGCTTTTGGGGCTAAGAGGGACCAGACGTACACCTAGGTTTTCTCCAATCTTTCCGAATCTGTCTCGCATGTTTCAAAATAGTAGAGTAATAGCCCAGAAAGGCGGATTAGTTTTATGTTTGTTTTCTTAACTTGTAAATGTGTATTTTGCTGGAAGGATTTTACCTCTGTTTGCTGTAACTTTAAATCTCAGGCTAATGTGGGGGAGTCCCTCTAGGCTATATGAATTGAGTACCCTGTAAACATTTTCCATCCTGATTTTACAGAGATAATTTTTACTTTTTATTTCTTTATTAAAAGCTTTCCTTTTTTAAGAACTGTTAATTTTTCCCTTGTTTTAAGACCCAAGGGATTGGGTCTGAACTCACCAGGGATTGGTGGGGGGAAAAGGAAGGGAATGGTTAATTCCTCTTTGTTTTAAGATCCAAGGAGTTTGGATCAGTGTAGCTTCCCCAGCAACCCAGGGAGGGGAAAGTCTAGGGGGGGAAAGAAGGGGGATGGTTTATTTCTCCTTGTTTTAGACCCAAGGTGTTTGGATCTTGGTTCCCAGGGAAGGCTTTGGGGCAAAAGGAATGTGCCAAGCACTATATTTTGGTTCGTGGCAGCGTACCAAATTTAAGCTGGTAATTAAGCTTAAAAGTGATCATGCAGGTCCCACTTTTTGGACACTAAAGTTCAAAGTGGGGAAAAAACCTATGACATGGTGAGCAGAGTTGGGATTTCTAGGACCCAACGCTAGTAGGATTTTTTTTTCTCTCTTTCTAACTGCTTGGAAAGCAGCCTGAGGGCATTGTTGTTAAGACCAAAAGCCAGTGAGCTCTTTTTTTCTCTCTTTCTAGCTGCTTGGAAAGCAGACTGAGGGCAGAGGTGTTAAGTTTTTTAACAAGGGTCTTTGTTAAGAGGAGGCTTCAAGCTGGAAGCCAGCAGACAGCCAGCAAAAGGCATTACAGGTTGAATTGTTTTTCTTTTTCTTTTTCTTCTATCTCTCGGGTATAGCTAGTTGGAAAATCTCTGTTAACCAAGCAGCTTGAGCTGAAACAGCCCAGTCAGTAAGCTGCAGAGAGGCAGTGTGGCCAGCACAAGAACAGAAAAATGAGTACCAGTGGAGCAACTAACAAACTAGAAATGGCTGGGCTGGAAGCAACAGAGAAAGACAATGAACATAAGAGACGGATGGAACTAATTAATGCAGAAATAGCCAGGGAAGAAGCGGCCCACAAGAGAGAGATGGAGATGAAAGAAAAAGAAGAAAAAGCCAAAGAGGTTGACCACCAGAGGGCTTTGGAGCTCCAGAGGGCGGCCCACAGAGGCCCTGGATTAGAAAAGGCTAAGCAGAATGAAACAGCCAGCCCTATCAACCCTTTCTCCGGTACTGTTCCCCATCCCAGGAAATTCCCCACCTACAAGGCAGGTGATGACACTGAGGCCTTCTTAGAAATTTTGAAAGGAATTGCCATGGGTACAACATCTCTACAGACCAGTACATGATAGAGCTGAGGCACAGCTCAGTGGACCCTTAGCAGAGGTGGCGGCTGAAATGCCTAAGGAACACATGAACGATTATAAACTTTTTCAAGCCAAGGCCAGAATCAGAATGGGTTAATCCTGAGCATGCCTGTTGGCGTTTCAGAGCTCTAAGGTGAGAACCAGATGTGTCATTTACCCGATATGCCTACCACATGGAAGAGATTGGGATGCCTGGATATCAGGAGCAAATGTTTAAATCTCTGGACGAGCTGTCCTTCCTAATGCAAATGGAACAGTCTTAGAGGTGTTCCTGAGGAAATAGAAAAAGTACATCCTAGATGGGAAGCCCAAAACTGTAAACCGAGGCGGGGGAGATTGGAGGCCAGATGGGTGGAGTGGCAGAAAAGAAGCTACTATCAAGGGGAGCGAATATCACAGGGGACAAACAGATAAACCCTGTCACCGAGGGCACCCAAGACCCCACCTACAACCAAGGGAAAGTCCAGACACCCTATTGTCCACCTCACCCAGTCTCCAGCAACCCACTTCGGCCCAGTGACCAGTCAGCTGGGCGATGTTTTAAATGTAATGAACTGGGACATATAAAGGCCAACTGCCCCAAGAACCCCAACCAAGTGCGTTCATTACACCACCATCACACCAAAGATCCCCAGGCCCGGATGCCTCTCAAATACCCTCGGAGCGAAGGGAAACTTTGAGAGTGGGCATGGAGAGACACAGGGGCACAAATGTCAGCTATCCACCAATTCCTTAGTGGACCCAAATTCATCAACCCAGAGGCCCAAGTGACAATTACACCCATTCATGTCAAAATCTGTAAACTTGCCTACAGCTGAACTGCCTGTCCAGTACAAAGGCTGTCAGGGATGTGGACTTTTGCAGTCTATGACAACTATCCATCCCATGCTACTGGGGAGAACTTGGCCAACCAAGTGAAGGGGCTAAGAGGGGGGGAATGGTTACACGCAGCCAAGCCAGGCAAGCTCACCAGACCATCCTGTTGTCCTGAACCGTCATAAGGGCCCCGTCTGTGTTAAAGAGACCAGACAGAGGTGGTGGACCCGGACCCCTGCCAACGACGGCAACAGCCTTAGTGCATCCAGTCCAGAACCAGAACTGGAGAAGCAACCAGCACCAGAACTATTGCCAGCATTGATGCCACCACTTGCAAACCCTTCTCCAACCCCAACGTCAGAAGGCGCCAGCGAGCCTGAACTGGCAGAAACAGCAGACAACCTCTCAAGAGGCTCAGCCAGAGCCTGAAATATCACATAGTGCACCAGCAGAGAGCAGTTACCATCAACAAAAACAACCCATCACCTACATCGCTTCCAGAGGGACCAAGCCCAAGTCCACAGTCTAAGGAGGAACTGGTGTCTCCAGCATCAAGGGAACAGTTCCAGACTCAGCAGGAAGCAGAGTGACAGCCTTCAGAAAGCTTGGATGGCAGCACGGAGCACCCCACCGCCTCTCAGCTCTTCTAATCGATCCCGGTTTGTTGTAGAACAAGGACTCTTATCAAGGAACACTCTGTTCTGTTGACACCGGAAGACTGGCATCCTCAAAAACAGTTTGGTAGTTCCAACTAGGACAGGGAAAGCTCTTAAGCTTAGCCCATGATCACCCAGTGGCCATGCTGGGGTGAACAGAACCAAAGACAGGTTGGGGAAGTCCTTCACTGGAGGGGATTGGCAAGGAAGTTACCAAGTATCTGTCTTGTCTGTGAGGTGTGCTCAAGAGTGGGAAGCCCAAGACCAGGTCAAGGCCCCTCTCCAGCCACTCCCCATAATTGAGGTCCCATTTCAGAGCGAGTACCGTGTGGATATTCTGGTTCTCCCCAAGAGAGTATCCGCAGGAGGAAAATCAGTAACAGATACTAGAGTTTGCAATGAACGTTTTCTACCCACAATGGCCGGAAAGCAGTAGCTCTAGAGAGCACATAGCCCGGGCTAAGAATTGGTACGGTGCCAGCCAAATGTGAAACCTAAGAGCCAAGCTTTTTGCGCAGGGGTAGTTTGGCGCCAATTCACGACATCTTGACAGATTCAGGAACTAATTCTGCAGGGACCATGAACGCAGATCTTTGGACAGCTACCACTGGGGTGAATAGCGAGGCAAGATTACCGAGCGCGGGCTCTCGCCGATCGCGCTGTGTCATGGTGCACGAGTAGGCAGAGCTGATACGGAATCTATAGACGGGGCTCAAACCCTACACATGAAGAATGCCTGTGAACAATGAAAGAATGCTGGTGGAAGGTTAATTGAAGCTTTGGGGGTCATGTGTACGTAAAGATCTCGTAAATGAACACTCCGAATCGATTGGGACCTCAGTAAGTGTTCCGCAGTAAAGCTTTTCCGCTTTTCAAGCAAGTTGTGTGGGTCCTGTGTGGTTCGCCGTGCTTGAACGAGTGTCGCATGTCTCTACACGGATCAGGTTACCAATCCAGTTTATTGCTTTCACCATTCAAACTTGTGTAGGCACGAGGTTTAAGGGGCCATTACAGTTGGGTGAAGCAGCAATGGGAGGGGTTTATGCCTTCTCCAGAATAACAATTCTAGATCTTGTAAGCAACCTACAAAAGCACCCTCCGAACTCTTTAGCGCTTGGCTAAGAAAACCTAAAGGACACAGCGGAAGACAAAAAGGCCTGGTATGATAAACATAGCAGAGAGCGTTCCTTAAAGTAGGAGACTCAGGTTTATGGTCTTGAAGGTGCAACAAGGCCCATAAGATGGAAAGCCGTGTCATGGAAGGGCCCCTTTAGTCCAAGAGCGCCTGGAGCTGTTAAGCTATTCATAAGCATACCCCCCTCCACCCTAAAAGCCTAAAGTTACTCATGTTTATTCTCTCAAGCCCTTTTATATTGCAGAAACTATAAAGGTTTGTCAGTTTACAAGCCCAGGGAATACAGCATAACACTGGAGTGGCCTCCCGAAGGGTGGGGTCACCCTAAAAAATGAGAAAGAGTGATGGTGGCGTGGAAAGGACTCTCCACAACCTTCGGAACGTCTGCAGCAGCACAGATTCAAAGAAGCTTGTGCACCGTAAGCTCGCCCATTGTTCTCAGCCACCCCAGGACGGGCAAATACCACTCCATTGACACAGGTAAATGCTCACCAATTACGAACCCACCTACCGGGTGTCCTCCTCATGCAACCTGCTATAGAACAGGAGATCAGAACATGCTACAGATGGGTAAATCCGCTCATCTACAGTGATGGCCATCTCCATGTTCTGGTACCAACCAGATGGGGAATACTTTGCGTGGACTACCGTAAGCTAAATCTGTAACTCATCCTGACAACTATCCAAGCCACGCACTTGATGAGCTATTGAAAATTGGGACGTGCCCAGCTCATCTATTAGAATCTTAACCAAGGAGTACTGGCAAATACCGCTAAGAAGCCTGCCAAGGAAAGGTCAGCCTTCAATCCACCATGCAGCGGTGTATGAATTTAATGTGCTCCTTTCGGGCTGCGAAATGCACCTGCCAGCACATTCCAAGACTTGTAGATGGTCTCCTAGCAGAACTGGGAGAATTCTCAGTTGCCTACTTTGATGATGTGGCATTTTTTCTGTTTCCAAAACACCTGGAGCACCTGGAAAAAGTCTTTGAGTGCATCAGGCAGGCAGGACTAAAGGTGTAAGGCTAAAAAGTGAAATAGATCTAAACAAGAGACTTACCTTGGACGCCAGGTGGGTCAAAGAACTACAAGCCACTACCAGGCCAAAGTGGATGCTATCCAAAAGTGGCCAATCCAGAGTCAAAGAAACAGGTCCAATCCTTCTTAGGCTGTGCGCGCGATATTATCTGCGGCCACGCTACAGTCATCGTGCCCACTGACAGAGACTGACCAGAAAGAACATAGCCAAATGCAGTTCAGTGGACTGATTGAGTGTCAGAAGGCCTTAACCGCAGCTAAGGGAGACATTCATATCTGACTCTGTGCAAGGGCCCCAGACTTGACAAACCATTCCTAGTAACCACAGATGCATCTGAGCGTGGTGTGGGAGCATTAATACAGGAGGGACCAGATCAAGAACTCCATCCTGTCATGTTTCTCAGCAAGAAACTTTCTGAGAGAGAAATCCACTGGTCAATCAGTGAAAGAGAATGCTACATCATTGTGTATGTGCTGGAAAAGCTACGCCCATATGTTTGGGGATAGCGTTCCCAGCTACAAACTGATCATGCTGCACTAAAGTGGCTTCATACTGCAAGGGAAATAACAAAAAACTTCTTCGGTGGAGTTTAGCTTTCCCAAGATTTTGATTTTGAATAAACACATTTCAGAGCTTCTAACAAAGAGGCTGATGCACTCTCCCATGAAAGTTTCCCAGAATGTCTTGAAATGTGAAGATCTTGTTAGTTTTTACCAGGGGCAGCTCCAGGCACAGCAAGGCAAGCCATGGGGGGCGCTCTGCAGTCGCCGCGAGGGCGGCAGGCGGTGCCTTTGCGGCATTCGCGGAGGGTCCGCGGTCCGTGGCTTCGACGGACCTCCGTAGGTGTGGCCACCGAATCCGCTGGACCGAGACCTCCTGCAGGCATGCCGGCCGAAGGCAGCCTGCCTGCCATGCTTGGGATAGCAAATACTAGAGCCGCCCTGTTTTTACATCACAGTAGTATATGTAAGGTGTATGTTATAATCCGTTTATTCTAAAGTCTAGGAAGAAAATCACAGCCGTGGTCCAGCGCTGTTTATGTTTGGGGGGCATGTCATAGACAGTAAGGGTTAAGAATTTCGCCTAGTCTAGCTGACACTTGACCAGAGGAACCAATGGGGGGACAAGATTTTTCAAGAGAGATGGAGGAAAGTTTTTCCTTTGTTCTATTCAGAAAAGTTGTGCTGGAGGGAAGGATCCAGGAATCAGCCATCTAATATTTCTCAAAAGTAGTAAGTGTTTAGAGAAGGAATGTATTAGATTATTTTATTTTTTTGTGACTTCATTTGCATAAGAGGGAGAATCAAATTGGGTGTCTTTGTGTAACTAAGGTTTTACCCAGAGGATATCCTTATGTTTCTCAGTCTGTTGTCTGTGAGAGTAACTTGCATGCTAATCTCTCAGAGGTATTCCTTTCACCCTTTTCCTTTAATTAAAGTCTTCTTCTAAGAACCTGATTGTTTTTCCTTGTTTTAAGATCCAAGGGTTTTTTGGATCGGCTCACCAGGAACGGTGGGAGGTGAATCAGTCTCAATCCTGCCTGGGAAGAGGGGATAAATGGGGGAAAATTTAGGGGGAAGACAGAGTTTCCAATGACTCTCCCATAAATTTGTTTAAATCATTGGTGGTAGCAGCATACTGAGCGAAGCTGGTATTTAAGTTAGGGATTGTCATGCAGGTCCCCACATCTGTACCCTAAAGTTCAGAGTGGGGATGAAATATATGACACACCATTCTTAGGGCAACCCTAAACCTCTAACTGCCAGAACCCAGGAGGGGAAGTCAGGGGTTGATCTCTGTACAACCTCCTGAAGGTCTGGTACTGGTCACTGTCATAGACAGGAGAGTGGGCTAGATGAACCGTTGATCTGATCCAGGAGAGCAGTTCTTATGTTCTTATTTGAAATCTAAGGACCTAGGTGAAGGGTTTTAATAGTATTTAGGCACCTAAAGATGGAGATAGGTGCCTAATGGGATTGTCAAACGTACATAGGCCTACCTTTTATAGAATATAATGGGAGCTGGGTACTTAAGCGGCTTAAACATTTTTGAAAATACCATTAGGTGCCTTCCTGCAGCCTTATGCCCCTAAATGCCTTCGAAATTTGCCCCTTAATAGAATGACCTAAGGAGGCAGAGAGGCCTAATGGATAGAGCACTAAAGTAGGACTCAAATACCCTGGGTTATATACCCCCCAATCTCGCACTTGGCATGTTACTTCACTGTCCTATATGTCTGCTTCTCCTGATGTGCTACGGAAATAATGAAATACTTCATTTAAAGTGCTTTGATTTCTGATGAAAACTGCTACATCAGAGGAAGGTATCGTTATTACTAATAATAATATTTAGGCTTGGTAGAATTTGATAGGTTTTCTTTTAGATTTATATCTATTTAAATTTTCACAGCTCTAAAAAAATGTGGAGAGAAAGACAACTATTTAACTGCAGCTGTTGTGGAGAGTCAGCAAGTTAAAGCTTTATAAACCGTTAAAACGCAAACTGTCAAAATATAACATCCTTAAATCCACAAATGACACCTGTTTTTACTACTCAGTTGCGACTCCATTTATTGTACCAAGCCTAATTCAAAAGTCTAAGTCACTAGATCTTGACTCAAATAAGTTTTCAAGAAGCATTTTTCTTATGCTTCCTATCTGCAAATTTTGATTATCATTGATGGAAATATTTTTCATTGGTTTGTGTGTGTATTGTGAAATCAATGTTTACCAATAAATATCTAATCCTATCAAGCCTATAAATAGCCTTGCTGCTACCTGGTCTTCTCATAGCAACTATCTCCATCTCTTTTCCAACTACACCAGGATAGGTGGTTATGATCCTTTCCATTGGATGTCCCCATTGCAAATCTAGACCTTGCTATTGGGTTATTGGAATGCACTCTACACGGGGTCTACATATTAAATCCACCCAGAAATTGAAAGTGTGATGTAGAATTCAGCAACCTCTTTGTTATGCTGGAAAATCCAATTTCAGCACATTGCATCAGGATTCTGGGACGTCCACTGACTGTCTAGGGATTTCTAGGGAAGAATTGAGGCATTGGTTTGGACTGCTAAGGACAAAAATGCAATAAGATGTAGCTGAAAAGTACTGCTCTATGACATACTGACACAGTTGTGCTTGTTGAGGAACTTATGATGTAGCTTCTCAATGAAGAAGGAGATGTTTAGAAGATTTATCAAATGGTAGATAGATAGATAGAATAGATAGATAGATAGATAGAAAGTCCAGAAGGGCCATGTCTAGTCTGACTTCTGCACACCACAGGCCAATGAATTCACAGAGTAACTCCTGCATCTGTCACATAAATCGGGTTGAAGTAGGAAAGATCTTTGCAAAAGTGACCTCTAATCTATATTTAAAAACTTAGCTGATGAAGAATCCACACACACCTAGGTACATTCGCAAGCGTTGAATCCCCCCTTGTTTAATTTCACACCATATCTCTAACCTGCATTTGTCTAGTTTCAGCTTCCAGCCACTGGAGGCTCTGCCATTATCTGCTAAATAAAAGAGCTATCTGTTCTGAGAAATCTCTCGGCAGATGCTTATGCACTATAGTCAAAAAGTCTTTTGCCTTCTCTTAGCCTGGTCTACACTACAATTTATCTCAAATAGCAGCGTTAAACCAATTAACTTGTATCTCCACACAACGAAGCCTTTATTCCATATAAAGGGCTCTTAAATGATATCTGTACTCCACCCCGAAGAGGAGTAGTGTTGAAATTGGTATTGCCATTTTGAATTAGCGTTAGTGTGGCCGCAATTCAACGGTACTGGCCTCCGGGAGCTATCCACGGTGCACCAGGTGCCACTCTGGACAGCAATTGAACTTGGATGCACTGGCCAGGTAACCAGGAAAAGCCCATGAACTTTTGAATTTCATTTCCTGTTTGCCCAGTATGGAGCACGATCAGCACAGGTGGCCATGCAGTCCGAATCAAAAAGAGCTCCAGCATGGACCGTACGGGAGGTTCCTGTATGGGGAGATGAATCTGTTCTATCAGAACTCTGTTCCAATAGACGAAATGCCAAACATTTTGAAAAAATCTCCAAGGCTATGATGGACAGAGGCCACAACAGGGACTCAACACAGTGCTGCGTGAAACGTAAGGAGCTGAGACAAGTGTAATAGAAAACCAAAGAATCAAATGGACGCTCACGGAGGGAGGCGACTGATGACTGTAGCTACCCCACAGTTCCCATGCTCTCTGAAAACCTATTTGAATCTTGGTTGAGTTCCCAAAGCCTGAAGGGTCAAAACATTGTGCGGGTGGTCCAGGTATATGTCATCAGCCCCCCACCCCTCCGTGAAAGCAAAGGAAAAATCGTTTTTCACCTTTTTTCAACGTCACCGTATGTCTACTGGATGCTGCTGGCAGATGCAGTGCGGCAGGAGCACAGCAGCGCAGCCATTCCTTCTCCTTGGCCTTGCGGACGGCAGATGGACAGTAGGACTACTGATAGCTGTTATCATCATCCTGCGAGTGCTCCTGGCTGGCCTCGGTGAGGTCAGCCGGGGCGCTGGCAAAAATGGGAATGACTCCAGGTCATTCTCCTGTTAAGCTTTGTCTAATGGAAATGCACTCCTGCCTGGAATATCAAAGCAGCTGGAGGCTGCCCTCCCTTCCACCTTTGATCTCTGCTTGCAGAGGCAATAAATCAGTGTTGATTCTATTCATTCATTCTTTATTACTTCATCACACAAATGGAGGATAACTGCACGGTATGCCCAGAGGAGTTGGGGAGGCAGGAAGCAACGAGTGGCATTGTTGCAAGGCACCCCAGAATGGCATGCAGCTCATCATTTCTGCGGGATGTCTGGGGCTCCAACTCAGAGCGGCTGTTTGCCTCTCTGGTTCTTTAGTAGCTTGCCTGATATTCTAGGCGGACTGGCTCTCCATTAGACAAAACTTAAAGAAGAGATGACCTGGGGAGACATTCCCATTTTTGTCATGACCCCGACTGATTCACCGAGGCTGCCAGGAGCACCCATGACAGCAGCAATCATGCAGTGTGACTGGTAACTGTCATTGTCAACGTGCAAGCTGGTAACCATCTTTGCTAACTTGCAAAAGCAAGGGGATGTGTGGTAATGTGCAGTGCCAGCAGTCTGTACAACATCCAGTAGACCATACGATGACCGTGAAAAGGCTGAACGGGCTCCATGGTTGCCATGCTATGGCATCTGCCTGGGCAATCCAGGGAAAGGGCGCAAAAATGATTGCTGTTCTTTCATGGAGTTGACGACAACATTGTACCCAAGAATCACCCGCAACACTGTTTTGCCCTCATGCACTGGGATCTCAACCGAGATTCCAAATGGGCGGGCAGAACCTGCAGGAACTATGGAATAGCTACTCACAGTGCAGTGCTCTGGAAATCGACGCTAGCCTTGGTACATGGACGCATACCACCAAATTAATGTGCTTAGTGTGGCCTCATGCACTCGACTTTATACAAGCTGTTTCCAAAAAACAGTTTCTGTAAAATCGGAATAATCCCGTAATGTAGACATACCCTTTATTAAGTTAAATTGACTGAACATCCTTAGTCTCTCTTTAAGAGGCTGATTTTTTTCAAGGCCTTGGGTAATTCTTGTAGCTCTTTTCTGAACTCTATGGAATTTTTCAGCATCCTTTTGTGGTGTCTCAGAGGTTTAGCACCCAACTGTGCCCATAGCTAGGCTATAGTGGGACCTTCTTCAAAGCTTATTATTGCAAAGCAGTTAGCAACGGCATGTTGCATGAGTCACTACATATTATTATATATTTGGAATAATTGTCAATGGTTCTCAGACCTTTCTTTGCTCTAACAGAAACCAAAATAAAAAATAAAAAATAAATACATTTTAAAAACTTATTAAGAGAAGATGCAAAATTATTTACTTTCCTAGCATTCTTCTTCAGCATGGATTGGCACTATATTCAAATGCAGTCATTTTAACATAAGAATGATCATAAATATTTGTTTTCCCTTTTAAGGTGAGGGGGAAAATAGTAGAAGATAGAACTGAAACACTTGAAATGATGAATTATGCAGGGAAATAGTTACATTTTCTTCTTTTTAGAACAAATCTGTTTCTTTGCTCCCACGTCTGGAGCAATAATTTGGAAAACTGATGGGCTGGATGGCTTTGAGAAGCCCCGTCTAACTGAGAAAAGTTTCTATAAGACTTGCCTCCAAGTTCATTTTCAAAAATGTTGATGAGTTGAGCGATCTCTGTAATCCTTTCTTCCAAGGTCTTCAGATGCCAGGTCTCACTCATTTCACAACACTTCTGGTAGGAATTCTTGCTATTCTCCTCTACATAAATAATGGGTGAAATGATGTTAGATTTGGGACAAGGAAGGGAAGGCTCATTAGATATGTTATGGGATACAGGGATGTTCAATGGGGGCTAAGGCAATTTTGGTACCCAAGTCCCCTTGAAAAGCAATAGAATTTGGGGTCCTAAATAACTCAGGCCCTTTTGAAAACCTCAGCCTGAGTTTGTTGGAATAGCTGTGGGGATTTTGGAAAATCTTGGCAAATACATAGATGTTGTCATAGAAATGAGCATGCCACAATTTATTTATTCATTCATTCACAGCAATTCATGATATCTGGCATTACCTAAGACACCAAAGGAATTGGACTTTGGACCCCATTTCAAAATCCCATTCTAAATAATTAAGGAGAGGTGGTAAATTTAGTCATGCTGGTCCACTTGCCTTTCAGCACTTCCTTCAGCTGCCTGAAGACTCCCTCGCAGTCTTTCCCTGGTGAGGCATGAACAAGAAGTTCCAAGAGGTGGTGGGCACCCCGACAATGTGCACAAGTGCAATCAGTATCTGGAGAGGAAAGAGAACATAATGTGGCCAGCAGGCAGCTGTTTGTCCTGTGAGCCCCTGCGGATGAAGAGAGGAAAGACTCATGTCCCCTGTGCCCAAAGACTCTCGAGAGCAGGGATGCAACAGCCAGTGTAGGGTCAGACACCTGGCTGCAGAATCTGTCTGTACCTGGTGTCCTAGAATGTCAGGCCCCACATCAGTGGAAGGAGGAGGGCAATGGTTAGAACTCACCTACCAATGACACCTGGCTTACGTGTGAGCTACCTGGGGCTGATGTGGGCTTCTCACGATTTTTTTAAATTATTGAATGAAAAATGGTTGTTCAACCAAATTGGCAACTAGTTTGAGGTTTCAGCTGCTTGATGCTGAGTAAGCTCTGAGGAGGTCATTTGGGTCTTCTGGGATAAATGCACCTACCATTATTAAGCATCATCCCGTCTGGTCCTGGACCTACAGCTCTCAAGGAAAGTTCAGCTCTATCTGTCAGGCTGTGGAGGTCGGGAAGTAACTACAGCCACACTGCCAAACCTGCAGTCAGTTGATTATCAAGAGGTACAAGCAGAGAAGGCTAGAGGGAAATTCCCCCATGCTCAAGTGTTAGTTGGTTTGGAGTTTCATGCTGACTAAGCTCTGAGGAGGCAATTTGTGCCTACTGGGATAAGTCCACCTACCAACAAAAGGCACAGAAGCTAACACTCCTTGTTGAACTCCTATAAGAAGCAAACAAAGAGCCCATTAGTATTGTTGAATTCCGATCTCTCTGATTACCACCTCACACACCCTCCAGCCCAACAAAAATTCAGGCATCCTCACCTGTCCACCTGAATAGTTCAGCACCCTGTTTGGCCCCTCCCCTTAGCTTTCCCTTGCATCAAGTTTGCATTTCTCTTCCTCACTCATAATGCCACCCTGGCCAACTCCTAGAAGAGGTTCAGGATCCCAGTTTCAGAAACTCCACGTGGAGCTGGGTTGCAATGGTGGATATAGTCCATAAGAAGTCACAACTTAGACTACACTGCCAATCCTGCAGTTTCTGGATCTCGCTAGTGAATGGATATTCTATTCTGGACACTTGATGCATCTAAGGAAATGTCTTCCATTGGATACAGCAAGCGGTTTGCAGGGTAGAAGTTAATAAATTGAACTTTGGGATTAGGTCTGGTCATGACGGCTGGGAAGGAAGCCTACACTTCATGACTTCACACAGTAAGAACCCTGAGTTATCCACATCTCCCTAAAGCCATAGGAGGTTCTGCATCAGAAATGGCCATTTATTCAAATGTCAGCTTTTCATGGGAACATGTTGATTTTGACAAACTGGAACATATCAATTTGGTTGAAATTTGGAACATACTGCTTTTGATGGACATTTCTTTTTGGTGAAAAGAGAATTGAAACAAAGTGTTTTGATAGGTTGAAATGTACCTTATCAGAATGAAATGTTTCAGTTTTAGCCCCCAACGTGTATTTTATGCAGAATATAAAGTCACATTTTAAAAAGTCTAAATCAGAACAGAGGGAAAGCTTTGATTGACCTGTAAAGATTTTTTTTTCAAACATTTTGAAATTGTTTGGTTTCATGCTCATTAAATTTTGAAAAGTCAGAATTTTCCTTCTGCAGAACATTCAAACATGGACTTCACACCTTTGAAATGCCTTCTGCTTGGAATCCTGCCCCCACAAGGAGTTCAGAAAAACATTTGGGCTCTTTTCCTGGCTCCTCACTGATTCCCTGTCTGGCCTTGGGGTAATCAGTTTGGCCCAGATTTTTAGTGGTATTTAGGCACCTGGTGATATTTTCGGAAGTACCTAACTGCCTCAAAATCCTTGATTTCAATGAGAGATAATCACCTAGGTGCTTTTGAAAATCCCATTTGGTGCCTAAATATCTTTAAAAATCTGGACCGTAGGTTGAGATTTAGAACAAATACTAAGGGAGTTAGGTACCCATGGAGGTCAGTGGCATTTGGGCACCTAACTCTTGATCTTCTTTGAAAATCACAGCCAAATTACTTAACAGTGAAGACTTTCAAAGGCACCAATGGGAACTGGACACTTGACCGGGATTCTTAAGGTATTGATATGCCTAAATTTGAGAACAGTGTGATTTTAAAATATATCCATTTGCATTAAAAGTCATTGTTGTTGGCAGTATTGTTATATCCATATTGGCCCAGGATATGAGAGAAACTAGGTGAGTGAGGTAGTATCTGAAGGAAAGCAGGTCTCTTTCATTACTATTCACAGCTTCTCAGGCCAGAAGAATCACTGTGATCATCTATTCTGATCTCCCGTATAATACAGAACATAAGAGAACATCTGGACTCATATCAGAAATAGAGATAATATGGCACTATCTGGGATTTGCTCCCATGTAGTTACTTATAGATATTAAAAGTATAACAAGATCCATGGCTGGACATAAAAGCTAGATAATTCAAATTGGAAATAAAGAATCTTTTTTTTTTTAACAGTGAGAGTATTAAACTGAGAAATCTTAACCAAGGATCATAGTGGATTCACCATCTCGGATGTTTTTAAATCAAGATTGGATTTTTTTTCCTAAAAGTAACTGTCTACTAATATTGGGGAAGTTTTTGGCCTTTGTTATACTGGAGGTCAGACTACATGATCTCAGTGTTCCTTCTGGTTTGTAGGCTATACTTTCTGTGGAGAGTTATTTCTGCCTTTTGGTTTAGCATATATATCTCACTGGAATGGGTTTAAAGCTAATGTGAGAAAGCCATGCTTCACCAGAACAAGAGTGTCCACATGAGGGTATTCTCGGTATACTACTAGTAGGGGTAATTGTACATTCCCATGTGAGAAAATACATATGAGTTTCAGGGTAATTTTCTTCCTTGCAAGCATTTGTCAAACAGAGCTATGAGTGTAACATCATTGAGACCACGAAATCAATATGTCATTAAGAAAGGTTGATTTCCTCTGGCTAATCTAATGGCTGGTCTACACTAGGGGGCAGGGTCGATGTAAGATACGCAACTTCAGCTACGGGAATAGCGTGCTGAATGGAAGTTCTTATTTCAGCTCCTCCGTCCTCACGGAGGGGATAAAGTACACGGCTCCCCCTGTCGACTCCGATAATGCGTCCCTGGTGGAGTTCCGGAGTCGAAGGAGGCGTTCGGGGATCGATATATCAATTTTAGATAGACGAATATATGTACCGATAGATGAGACGCAATATATCGATCCCCGATAAACCGACCGCTACCGCCGATCCGGCAGGTAGTGTAGACATACCCTCTGCTTATAAGGCATACCTGCATTGGTCACAGGAGTGAAAAAAACATGCACGTTGCTATGCTAAATCCATTCCTGCCCCTGCCCAAAAACTCAGTGTAGAAACACCTATGAAGATGGAAGATTTCTGTCGACATAGCTAATGTTGTTGAGGGAACTACTCATCATATAACACCAGAAAAACTCCTTCTGTCAGTGTATGCTGCGTCTACACTAGGTGAGGCTGTAGTGCAATGGAGTCATGTCAAGATAAACCCAGAGTGAGTTTTTAAAAAAATGGTCCATGGTTCCAGAAATACAATGACCCACCTGCTTTCTTTTTTGCATCCAAGACTTCTCTTAGTTTCCGGAATCTTTCCGTAAGAAGGTCTCAGCAATGGAAAACAGAACACGTGTTATTAGTCATTTCTCATAGCTAAGGACGCTAACCATGTAATCTAGGAAATCACATTGTGAGTTATGAAATGTAAAGCTGATTTTCATATGATTTGCAATGGTGTAAAACAGAATTTCCAACCTCTGGGATTTGTTTTCATCTAAAATTCGTTCAAAAAAGTCAAAACATCAAAATATCTTGGAGAACTGAAATTGTGAAATATTTCAATTCAGAATTATCAAAATAACCTTACCAAAAAGGTTTTCATTCAACAACAGTGAAGCATTATAACGTAATAGATAATTATATTAATATATAATATAAAATATAAGGTAATATGTGATATTTTTAGCTATGTAGCTAAAAAATAAATAGAAGTTGAAACCAAATGAAAAAAAAAAGTTGAAGTGATAAAGTCAAAACAAAATATTCCACTTTGTTTTTTGTAGCATTTTAAAATTTTTCCATCAAAAATTACATTGAAATTGACACATTCCCACAAAACTTTTTTTATGATTTTCTGGTGGAAAACTGTTTAGTCAAAATGTGTATTATTTTATTATTTATTACGGGGCTATATTCAAAAGCAACTTCACTGACTTCACTGGCATTATTCCTGATTTATGGTAGTGTAAATGAAGACACAATTTCTCACTGTGGGGTTAAACCAGTTAAAACAAGCCTGAAACAAGAATCAAGCCTTAGAATTTATCATTATCTGGGTTTTGTAACCTAGATATTATCTGATCACTATTGTTTTCAAATCACCACCACAAAACTTGAGGACAGTCTTTGAGTGTTTGCTTCCCTTTACAATCATCAGTAACCAATCATCTAGTTTTGTATTTCCCTGACTCCATCATGAGTCCGATGTCACTTAGGCCTGTCTACACTACGCATTTAAACAGATTTCAGACGTTAAACCGATTTAATGTTGCACCCGTCACACAACGAGGCCTTTCTATGATATAAAAGGTCTTTAAACTGGATTCTGTACTCCTCCCTACAAGAGGAGTACGCTGAAATAGGTATTACCATATCGGATTAGGTTAGTGGGCCGCAAATCGACGGTATTGGCTCCGGGTGGTATCCCACAGTGCACTATTGTGACTGCTCTGAGACGAGCAATCTGAATCGGATGCAGTGGCCAGGTAGACAGGAAAAGCCCTGCGAACTTTTGAATTTCATTTCCTGTTTGCCCAGCGTGGAGCTTGATCAGCACGGGTGGCGATGCAGTCCCAAATCCAAAAGAGCTCCAGCATGGACTACAGGAGATACTAGATCTGACCACTGTATGGGGACAATCTGTTCTATCAGAGCTCCATTAGAGAAGTGAAATGCACAAAGCATTTGAAAAAATCTCAAGGCTATGATACAGAGTCCATAGCACAGTGCTGTGTGACAAGTGTAACGGAAAGCCAAGAATCAAATGGACAGTCATGAGGGGAGAGGGGGTACTGAGGACTCCAGATATCCACAGTCCACAGCAGTCTCCGAAAAGTATTTGCATTCTTGGCTGAGCTTCCAATGCCTGTAGGGTCAAACCGTTGTCCGGGGTGTTTCAGGGTATAGCTTATTAATTTACTCCCTCCCCCCATGAAAGAAAGGGAAAACTCATTTTTTGACTTTTTTCAATGTCCACTATGTCTACTGATGCTGCTTGTAGACGCGATGCTGCAGCAGTGAAAGTAGACTCCTCCCTCTTCCTCCAGTGGCAGATGGCACAATATGACTGCTATCTGTCATCATCATCATCAGCAGCAGCAGCCCATGAGTGCTCCTGGCTGGTCTCAGGTGAGGTCAGTGGGGGCTCCTGGTAAAATAGGAATGACTCCTGGTCTTCCCAGTAGATGGTACAGAACGGCTGGTAACCATCTTCATCATAGCAACTGGGGCTGAGCTCCATCAGCCCCCTCCTTTCATGTGTAGAAAAAAGTTTCTGTACTGCTGGACTATCATAGCAGAGGGATGCTGGGTTCTGTCCCGCACCATTTAATGTCGCTGACTGCCATAGCAGCTGGAGGCTGCATCCCTTCATTTATCTCACTAACAAGTCAGTGTTTTTTTTTCCTGCATTCTTATTATTCATCAACACAAATGGGGGACACTGCAACGGTAGCCCAGGAGGGTTGGGGGAGGAGGAGAAACGGCTAGCGTTGTTGGCGGCACCCCTAGAATGGCATGCAGCTCATCGTTTCTGCGAGATCTGACACGGAGCGGCTGTGCTCTGATTACACTGGTTCCTAGTAAACTTGTATCATATTCTAGGCAGGATTGACTCTATTTTTAGATACCATAAAGAAGGATTGACTGGGGATCATTCCGTTTTTGTCTTTTGCGTCCCGATGACCTCAGCCAGGGGCACCCATGAGCAAGCAGATGTAAGAAACGACTGAATAACCGTCTCTGCTATTTGGAAAGACAAATGAATGCTGCTGTGTAGCGCTGCAGTACTGGCGTTGTTAGAACAATCCAGTAGACATACGTGACAGTAAAAAAAGCTGAATGGCTCCATGGTTGCCGTGCTATGGGTCTGCCGGGCAATCGGGGAAAGGGCGCAAAATGATTGTCTGCTATTGCTTTCACGAGAAAGGAATGAGTGATGACATTTACCAGAATCACTCCGACAACTGTTTATGCACATCATGCATTGGGGTCTCGATGCAGAATTCATGGGCGGGGGAGACTGCAGAACTATGGGATTAGCTAAGGGATAGCTACCCACAGTGCAACGCTCCAGAAATCAAGCTAGCTCGGACAATGGACCAACACACCGATCAATGTGCTTAGCATGGCCATGTGCACTCGACTTTATACAATCTGTTTTACAAACCGGTTTAATAAAATCGGAATAATCCTGTAGTGTAGACTACTCTTACACTGGTATGAAGTGGAGGTAATTCACCACTTGCTATCATTTGCTTCTGATATATACAGGTGTAAGTGAGGCCAGAATTTGCCCCAAGATAAACATTTGCAAAATCAGATTGAAGTTTGAATCAGGATTTGATCTAACTGAGAGTTTCAAAGATGCCTAAAGGAGTTGAATTTCATAATTTCATGGACTCGTATATTTAAACCAAGAGCCTTAATTTCACACAGAAACCCTGGTGGACCAGGGACTTAGTTAAGTAAGGCATGTCAGGAGACTGAGCTGTTGTGCCACAGGTAGAGAACAGGAAGAACTCAGGGCACCAACAGAGGTCTGGATGGCAAAGAATGATTAGGTGACATGTGCTCATGTAACTACAGCGGGACACATACCCATGTTGCGAGAAATGTTAGAAAACCCATGGTCTCAGTGAATCGGGGGAAATTCTTTCTGACAAAATCTGATGATCAGTTGACTAAACACGACTCACCAACCAGGCATTAGAAAGAGGAGTCTCAGTACACATCAAAGCATTAGCTACCCAGCTTTATCCCATTTTAGTGGTGGGAAAATGAACGAGTGAATGAATGAAACCAATTACAATGTTGCATCAGGGAAGAAATTCCTTCCTGATTGTGCAATGACTGGCTGAAGCCCCGAAGCATGATTAGATGATGTCAATCTTATTAACATTAGTGGAAATTAGGATCAACCTCACAGCTAAGAAAATTTCAGTCTAGCTATAATAATCTGGAAATTTTGGAATCTGGAGATTTTGAAAGGCAAAATGAAAGTTGGATGCTCGTCTCCTTTGGCATACTTGAAAATCCAACCCTTCACAACTGCAGACACCTGGGTTACTTTAGGCTAGCAATACAGTGACTGTTTGACACACAACAGTATTATTGTGATAAAGAGTCGGCATTGATCATCTATAAATGGTGTGGCGATGCTCCATCGGGACCTGTTCTGATTCCACTGATGACTACTTAACACCAGAAATGTAGTACCTATTAAATATTCTTGTTTGCTCCATACTTCCAAGGCGCTTCCATAAGCCTGAAACAAGAGGAAAAGACTATTTACCATAGTGCAGCTAAGAAAGCACAAGGCGTTTCCCTTTTAATCATGTAGGAGTTGCTGGACAGGAGCCCATTAGCAGAAAGTAAAGTGGACTGGCAGGCAATCTCTGATGGTTTTGCTTTGAATTTAGTTCAAAATTGATCCATAACTGAAAAGTTTATTGTAAGTAGCGGTGGTCAAAACATTCGATGCAATATTCTTTGCATCAGCAAATTTTTAAAATTTGAACTTTCATGGAATGTTGATTTTTGACATTTCATTTAAAAATAAATGTGAATAAAGCAAGTTGACCTTATCAGAACGAATGTTAATTGTTAGTCTGCAGCAGAGAAGAATGAGGGGATTTGATAGTTGCTTTCAACTACCTGAAAGGGTTTCAAGAGGGATGTCTAGACGTTCTAAGTGTAGCAGATGCAGAAAGCAGTAAATGGTGTCAGATGCAGTGGGGGAGTTAGGTTGGATATTAAAGAAAAACTTTTTCACTAGGAGCTGGTGAAGAACTGAGATTATTAGGGGTGTGGATCTCCTCCTTAGAGGTTTTTAAGGTCAGGCTTGACAAAGCCTGATGGGATGATTTAGTTGGGAATTAAATGATTTGCTTGAGTAGGCGTTGGACTAGATGACCTCCTGAGGTCCCTTTCAATCCTGATATTCTATGATTCTATAATTTTTTAATTTTGAAATGACCTTTCATTTCCAAATTGATTGGATCGCATAATACAATGTAAATGAAACTATAACAGACAACATTTAAAAAGTAGAAATAGGAAGACAATATTTCAATTTTATAGAATGGAACATTTCAATTGACCTGAAATGGAAAACATTTTGTGGGAAAGGTTGAAATTTTGTGTTTTAGTCTTGATTCGGAATAGAAACTAATATCCAAATTTCCCGTGGAAAGGTTATACCAAATTTTGACCAGTCCTAATAAAGAGTATTGGTATATACAGTATCACAGTGCCTGGATGACGCAGCCATGAAGAGAACCCCATTGTGCTAGGTGCTGGACAGACACAAGACAGAAAGACAGTCCCTGCCCAGACTGTTTCATAACTTTTGGAACATTCCTGCCCAGTTGTGAGTTGAGAGCTAGGTGAGACAGGGCAGCCTCAGGAGGCAGTGGTGGTCTTGACAGTGGGTTTGTTACATTTATTCCTTATGTTTAAAATCCTGCTAGGCTTACTGTTATTTCAGGATCATAGAAATGTAGGGCTGGAAGGAAACATGAGTTGTCATCTAGTCCATCCTCCCTCACTGAGGCATGACCGAGTAAATCTACATTATCCCTGATGGATGTTTGTACAACTTCTTTAAAAGCTCCAGTGACAGGGGCTCCACAAACTCCCTTGGAAACCTGTTCCAGAGTTTCGCTACACTTAGAGTTAGAATGTTTATGTTTGTTTGTTTGTCTCTTTGTTTGTTTTCTAAGAATAATTCCTGGATTTGTTTTACGTTAGGAGATGCATTTTGAAGTACTGTCAAAGGCACCCAGAGCCTAGGATGGTCTGTGTTTGACTGGCATAGTACAAATTTGAATGAATGAATTAATGAATGAAGCTGGAATTTTCAAAGTGAGTAAGGGATGGGATTTTCAAAAGTACCTAACTAACTTAGGAGCACACATCAGACATTGATTTCAAATGATCCTTATGCTCCTAAAGCACTTACATCCTTCCAGCAAATTACAACTCCAAAGCCCATGGAATTTGCCTGGGAGTTGGGTACATAACTATTCTTTATGCCTTTGAAAATCTCCCCACACATACACAATTGCCTAACCCTTTTAGACGCTTTGGAAATTTCCAATCCAAATAATAAATATAGAAGTCCAAGATATGAAAACACTGGATATTAACTAATAGGAATTAACCAATTGAATGTTCCCCACTGTGATTTCCAAAGAGACTGTGGGAGTTAGATCCCCAAAATCCCACTGGAATTCAATGCAAATTGGGCTTCCTAATTTCCTAGGCTTCTTAGAAAATTCCAGCTCTACTGAGAGGGCAGTAGCTTAGACATAGGAGACCTGACTTCTATTATTTTACTTCCATTCTCAACCTTTATGACCTTAGAAAAGCCATTTCCTGTCTCGATGACTCAGTCTCCTTTTCTGTAAAATGGGTATGTTGATGCTCACTAAACTTTTGCAAAGTGTGTTAGATCTAGGATGGATGCACTAGCTATACAAAAGTTAACCATGTTTCAGGAGGAGCTAATTGGTTGAAGAAAGGATGAGATGGTGCTAAGGGCGAGAAAAGTGGTTACATGTGATTGAATTCATGAGTGAGGTGAAATAGGGATGAGGGTTACAGAAGGAAGGTGGTGGGAGAAAAGCTGGGTAGATTAAAGCAGCTGGGAAGAGAGCTCTGAGACTGGATGAGACCTAGAGAGGTTGAGTGGCTTGGAAACATTCCAAGCAGCAGGTCTATAATATATTGCATTCGAATAACAGGGTGGATCTGCAATATCTATCCATCTATCTATCTATTTATCCTATCAGCATGGTCTGAATGAGCTCTACCCTGGCAGCTAGTGATAAGCTGTGGGGGAAAGCTTCAGGACATAAAACACACCTGACCTGCTGAGGTATCCTGCCCAAGTGACCAATTTTGTCTGGTACTGGGTTACAAATCACTTTATATTGAATGCAAGTGTCATAAATGTTGTTATCGTGATTGTATGAGTAAAAGGCAGCAGAACTGTGCTTAGCCTGCCCTTATTGCGGGGTCAAGCCCAATGAACTGAAACTGCACTCGCTAAGCAGGGGTTCGATGCCAGATCCCAGTGACAGAGAATGTGGGAGGGACAGGTGGCTCTGCCTAGAGGATTGGACTCTGTCTAGAGTCATAGGCACCATTTGACCTGCCCTCTGCCCTGGTTAAATGTAGAGCTGATTAGGCTCAGTTGAGAGCGTTTGTTTTGGTAAGTGATCACTAGAGCTAAATCTGATAATCAGGTCTAAGTTCTCAGCCTTAGGGCTGTTCGGGGACAGTGTTTGGGGAGGAGACGGCCCAGTCTGTACTAGCAGGGAAGTTCGCCATTAGCTGCTGAAATCACTGAGAGCCAGGTGGAACCCCAAGAGACCAACTCGCAGAGGTCACAGTGGGGAGGCAGAAGGTGAGGGCGCAGGGCCATTGGCGACAGAGCAGAGGATGGCATGGTGCAGTGAACTATGACATGAGGAATGACAGCAGCGGTGTAGAGTGAATGGGCAGGAACTGTGAGCCAGTGTTAGCAGCAGCTGAGTCATTGCTCCACATTCCCCACCCCGGACCCTCCCTGGATTGGAGGTGAGCTCAGGTGAATGCACCTCTGAAGTCTGGGTCTCCAGGGACCAAGGACAGCAGCTGTGAGCAGAGTGCGGTGGAGGGAGAGGGCAGTGGTGTGTTAAAGAGAAATCGGTTTGTTGGACTTTCACAGGGCAAGATTTGAAACGGAGGCCCAGGACGCTGCCCAACTTACTCTGGAGTGGGAGTTTTGCTCATGGTCAGATAGTTTGAGTCATGGTGGTGGTGTTTTTCCAAATTAATGCTAGGCTCCTTTTTCCTTTTACTAAAAGTTTTCTCTGCTATACATAGGCTCATGTCAGGAGCGGAAGCATTGACTCTTAGAAGCACCCAGGCATGGTGTGTAATTTTTCCAGATTGCTGGGTGGGGCTTGAACTGGTTTCTGTATTATATTGTTAAGATGGACTCCTGGATATTGAACCCAGCTCTTGCTGCTGCCTACTTCACCTGGCAGAAGGGTTACATACATATCTATCGATCATCTAAAAATAAGGGGCTTCAGTGCTTACCTTGTAGGTAGCAGATATTTTTCTCATCCCTTTTTTCTTTCAAATCCACATCCTTGAATTTGCTTCCCAAATATTCAGTGCACACAAATGCCCCCAGGCCAGGAAAGCCAGATTCATGGGGGGTGAATTCAAACCAGGTCCCTGTGAAATATAGATAGTGCCAGTTTCTTGTTGTCCCCCACTTGGATGATGGCAATAATTTCTCAATTCCTATTCCCTTAATTTGTTTGCTCCATCAGTGAATCCCACCTAATTTTTCTGTCTGTTCCTTCCCCCATGGGCATTTTCATGCCATTTTCTATGGTGACCTCCTCTATCTGGTATTTCCCTCTGTAGCTGGGTAGAGGTATAAAACCTTGAGCTGCCCTGCTAATGAAGCAGCTTCTCCCTTCTTCCAGATAGGGTGGCCAGGTATATGGGCCAGGACTCTTAGCAGGGAGCCCAGCTGCAGGCCCTAACAAGGGCGGGCTCAGGGTGATCGGCTAAGCGTAGTGGAACCAGCTGGGTGGGTTTGATGACTGGAAAGGCATATAAACCCAGGAAGAGCTCAGTTGCAGGGAGTTGAGGGGCCATGAGCCAGGCAGAAACATAGGAGCATTGAGGCTCTGTCTCTGCTGACTGACACAAGCCTCAAAGGCCGAGGACCCAGTGAGGGTCATGGCGGAGACCAGGGGTGGTGGAATGGGACTGTACAACCACTGTAAGTAAAGGAACACAGAGGGAAGCACCTGGAAGAGGCGTCTGAGACCCTTTCTTTGCCAGCCAAAGCATAGGGTGCAGGATGAGGGGAAGGAAACCTGTGCTGCCCTGTGACACCTCCAAAGTTAGCATCTGCTGTCCTTGGATACCCATAATTCCTTTTGTAGCCACCTCAACCTCTCTCCACCCCTCCAACCACCCATCCCAATAGGACCCAAAGGTATAAAGGAAACATGAGTAATAAACAGTCAAATCTAAAAGTGATAAATATAACTGTAGAGCTAATCAAAAAGGCAAACAACAATTTCACATTTCTGAAATTTTCCAAGTTCTTTTCATTTTCAAAACTGATCCTTTTTAAAATGCATTGATCAATTTATCACAAACTTACTTGATAGATATTTGTATTGAAAATGTTTTCAAAGTCACTACTGAACAATTATGGGGATTTTTCATTTATTGACAGACCTGATTTATTTGGAAAATAATCATTTTGGTAAAGTCATTGATAAAAAAAAAATTGAAAATGAGATGAGAGAGAGAGAGGACAGAGACAGAGAGAGTTAACAGGTTTATGCAAAAAAACCTGATCCTGTTTCTTTCTTAACTGTCCCTCTTCAACTTCTTTCTGCTGTTGGTTTTTTTTTATTGCCGCATAGATGGGGTAAGGATTTGTCCCATTCGTGGAGGCAGCCTTGTGTTCAGATAACTTGGTCTCATCATACTGAAAAGGTAAGAATTGATTACTGCAGAAAGACACAAGTTTTGGTGATGTTCCCAGCAATTCATCCCTGACTAATTAGTTCAGGCTAGGAATTAGAAGGATGCTTTTTGCTGAGAGCATCATCATCTTTGTCATTTTTCTCTCATTCTAGTGTGCACTGTATGGACAAACAACAGAGTATTTACAGTGGAGACTTTCAAATGGGCCTAAGGGAATTAAGCACAGATTTTCAACAGCATTTAGGCACCTAAAGATGCAGATCGGCACATAAAGGGCTTTTCAAAAGCACCTAAGCAAGGTAAGAGCCTTAGGATATATATATCCTGGAGAAGGAAGGTCAGATTACCAGCTCAAGGATACATGGCCGCATTAGCACGGTAAGAATATTGATGTAGCTGCAGCGGCAGGAGCAGAGGGAGGGGCTAACCCCGCTGGGTTCGTGCCTAAGGCCTCCATCAGAACTCACATGTGTGTGTCTCTTCCAGCTGGGAATTACACTTCCAGCTCCAGTGGACACATAGCTTGAGTTTCATCAAAATTAATAGCAAGTAGGGAGCTGCAAAGCCAGGCAAAAAAACTTTTAGAGAATAGTAAATTCAATGAAAAATTCATTTTCAGAGCATTGAAATTATTTGTGATTTCAGGTCAAATTTGGTGAATTCTTTCATCTGAGAAAAGAATTGTGAAAAAGATTAAATTGTTTATTTCAGTTACTTTGAAATAAAACATTTCAATTTTTTTAGTATTTCGGTTGATAATTTAGATAAATTTAAAAGAAGTAAAAACAAAACAAAAATGAAAAAAATGACCTGAAATCTACCAAAAAATAGTTTTGGATCAAATAATCTTTAGAAAAAACATCCAGTAGTTTTTTAAAAATTTTGAGCAATGAAGAATCTACCATAACCCTTGATAAGTTGTATCAATAGTTAATTAGTTAATTATAAAAAATGTACACTTTCTTTCCAGTCTGAATTTCTCTAACTTCAACTTCCAGCCAATGGATCATGTTAGACCTTTTCTCTGCTAGATTGAAGAATGCATTATTAAATATTCAAGACCGTGATTGAGACTTTCATACCTTTGAGCTCCGTGTTATCAATTCATATTCTGTAGAGTGGAAGATTTTGGGATCAGATGCTAGGTTGAGATTTTCAAATAAACCTAGGGGATTTAGAGGCCAAATTGCCACTAATTTTAATGGAAAGGAGTATCTAAATCCCTTAAACAGTCTTGAAGTCCTAACTTTATAAATGTTCATATACTGCAGTGATCTTTAAGAGCTCATGGGAAGAGGCTGAGATTTATAAAGTTGCCAAAGGGTTTAGATAGCTTTAAAATATTATCAGGAGTTAACATCCTTCCATTCTTTTGCTCCTGAATCCCAAGTATTGCAGAGAGAGAGAGAGAAACAACAACAAAGGAATATATTAAGTAAATCCAGTGACTTTTCAGTGGAATCGCTCTGGAATTACACAGCAACCCACCTGCTTTCGTGTTGAGTAGACAAAGAAGAGGCCCAGACATCGGTCAGGGAGAAGATTCTTCTTCAGCTCCGTATTTGCATATCAAGTTTTTTTTTAAAACACAGAGTTTGGAAGTTGTATCACGACAGACTTCTTCCAAGCCTGCATTTCTCTTCCAGTCCGTCTCTTGGTAGAGGAAAGACATGCACCTAATTCAATGATCAAACAGATATTGGCTAGAAGGGATAGAGATGGGAAGTTACCTCCCCCTTTTTAATCTTCAACCTTCATGACTCAGTTTTCATGCGGGGATCTCTATCTTCATCCTGGCTTATACAAATCTGTGACTTAACAGGACTTCATCCACTGCCGGTGCCCAGAGGATTTAGGGGGCCTGCGGCAGCATTTCGGGCCCCTTCCATAAAAAAAGAGTTGCATGACTGGATAGAAGACTATATTCTCCTTAGGGCGCTCTGCGGGCTGGGGCAATTGCCCACTGCCCCACCCCCGGGCGGCCCTGTCCATTATCTGTCACCATGGCCATGAGAAATTTTAGGCAATAACAAGGGTAGAGTAAGATCCCTTGAAAGCAAGGCCCTGCCATCGGACTATGGAGACACTCTTAGCTGGCTTCCAGGATCTATGAGCATGCTAAACGTTTGACTCTACAAACGAGGCCGAGGGTGAGCACACTAGCCAGCCTTTAAGATATGACCAGATCCCAAGGCTTCTTGAGCAATGGGAGCTACATTGTCCACCAGAGTGTAGACATGGGGAGAAGCGATTACAAATCAACCATAGAGGTCGTGGTACACACCACACACACCACCCCACCACTCTGTTTCACTAGCACCCTGGCTCAACCCATATCATTTTCTACTTGCCCTCATCCACAAAATGGCTGAGTAGGGTGCGTTTGCAGCAGGCACAGAGCTGTTCCTGGCCTGGTTGATTCAGTAGACAGTGTCCAAAGCTTTCCTTTCCCATCTTCTTTCCGCGAGGACATCCTCTTCTTCTTCTTTCAGCCCAATACTGGAACCGTTTAACTTCCCTCTGTGTATTCGCCATCTTTGGTAACACCCAAATGACCACAAAACTTAAGAACCCCACAGCATTGCCTTTTTCTCACTGTCTCCACTGGCTGGAACCAGCCTATCCTCTGTACCTTCGGTTGCTGTAAAATCATTTCTCTAGCCTCCACTGAGCCTCACTTCTCCAGATCTGGAGTCTGCCCAGCATGTTCCTGCTTTTAGAATCATAGAATATCAGGGTTGGAAGGGTCTTAGGAGGTCATTAGTCCAATCCCTGCTCAAAGCAGGCCATTTCCAACTAAATCATCCCAGCCAGGGCTTTGTCAAGCCTGATCTTACACCCTCTAAGGAAGGAGATTCTACACCCTACGGTAACATTCCAAGTGCTTACCACCCTCCTAGTGAAATGTTTTTCCTAATATCCAACCTAAACCTCCCCATGCAACTTGAGACACCATTACTCCTTGTTTGTATTCTGGTACATTGGAAGAGCTCTAGGTCCATCCTAGTTGAAAAGCAGCTATCAAATCCCCCTCATATCTTCTCTTCTGGCAGACTAAACAATCCAGTTCCCTCAGATGTCATGCTGCCCCCCCTAATAATTTTTGTTGCCTCCACTGGACACTTTCCATTTTTCCACATTCATCCAGCACTTGGGTCCACAGCATCAGATCTCCATGCCTGGCCAGGAGGCAGATGTCCAGTGAGCAGGCACTGGGTTAAGGCTCAAGACACCTACATTCCAGCCCCAGCCCTGCCACTGACCTGCTGTGTGACCTTGTATGTGTCACTTTACCTCTGTTTCATTTTGAATCCATTTCCTGTCACGTCTAATTAAAGGTGGCATTTCCAAAAGTGACTTAGGAGCACAAATCTCATTGCAAGTCGAGGGGTGAGTCATTTACGAAGTGTCTGTGTTGAACTCAGAGGTGTGACAGAATTATGTGTAGACAGACCTCTGCTAGCTTTGATCAAGCTCGCTCGAGTGCCAATTGCAGTGAAGCTGCATCAGCATGGATGTCACTGTGGGTGAGCTGCGTGGGTACATACTCAGGGCCCAAAACAGGCTGGTACAGCCCATGTTGTAGTGCCAGAGCTTCACTACTATTGGTTCCCAAGCTAGCAACGTTAAAGCTAGCTCAGGTATGTCTACGCCTGTTACATCATGCCCCCTGATTGCAGGGTAGGCATACACCTAGATGCTTCTGAAAATCTCACTCATAATGCCTTGAAAATGTACAGAGATAATTGGTAATAAGAATGCCCCAGTGACCACCAACTCTGTGCAGGAAAACTGATACATTCTCACTTCTACTGACATGCACCTACCAGGTGGAACCCGATACCCCACACAGGTACATGACAGCGTCCAACAGGCCCTGATTCTTCAGCTCCACCAAAGTTCCCTGAAGGGCTATCATGGCCCGCAGACCTCCGCCTGATCCTAGGACAGCGATATTGGGCATGTTATCCTGGGGGAAAGAAAAGAGGGAATGACAAATGAACTAGGAGTGCTGAGTGATCTCTGTTATGCAGCTCTTGGTACAGGTCCATTCAAGAAATTCAGAGAGAAAGCCTCAAGTTCCAAGGCTGGTTTGCCTGATGTTAGGAAGCATCCTTATTGGGTGCCCAGTGAACTGTGTCCCATCCTGAGCCAAGAGCAAATGCATCTTATCTGCATTTTCAGCCATAATCACCCAGTGGCAGCACAGTAATCCCTTATGGCTCTTTGAACCTCTGGGCCTTTGTGCTTAAAATCCTAAGCACCAACATACAGACCAGGACCGGAATTTTCAAAGGGATGCAGGCAAGGGATTAGGGGGCATTTCAAAAGCACCTAAGCAATTTAGGTGGCTAACTCCCTTTGATTTCCATTGGACTTGAAATAGGGCTCAAACTTACTAGTGCTCTGTACTGTGCTCCATGTTCATGCCCCTTACTCTCCATGATTAACGGGAGTGAGTTTGTTTGTTTGAACAAATGTACGTAATGTAGGAGGACTAGTCTTTGTGTCCAAAACATAACGTGTGAAATGCAGCTGCTCAAGAAATGATTTTTATTCCTATACAAATTTGCTTTCTTTTTTTGGAGACCAAATTGTTCATCAAAAAATGATGGGTAGGGTCTGTCCAAAATATGAAAACCCACAAAATGATCACCCCATCACCTGTCTACTCCCCAGTAAATTTTTAGATGCTCTTTATTTCAAAAACTTTTGTTTTGTTTTGGTAAAAATGGACATTTCTTTTTTCACAAAATAGCAATTTTTCATTCAAAATGTGTTGAATGCAAAAAGTCAGCCCGCTGTAGTATTAAGGCACTAACAAGATTAGTGACAAGTGAGTCACCAGTGGAGACTGAACCTTGAGCACGAAAAAACCCAGGTCACTCTCCCTAGTGCTCAAGGAAGAATATGGTGAAGAGGAAGCAGTGAAAGATTCTTAGGTTGACATTTGCAAAGCCCTCAGAGGGGAGATGTTCCCAAATATGTCAGGTTTACAGGAGTTTGCATCCTTCCAAGGACCATCACTTTTCAATGATGGGTAATGATCCTGGGAAATTCCTCACGTGTCTCCACCATGCCAGTTAACAGAGTAACCACAGGGGGTGGGCAGCAGTAATTGGCTTTTACCCTCTGTGCAATTCAACCAGCAGAGGGACTGTGATAAATGTAGAAAGTATGTTACACAGTCACTATTCATTACTGATATTAATACTAAGTCAGACAAGTATCAATAGCTCGCTCATCTCTCTATCCCTCTAAGGCATCATTTCTCAACCTATTACCATTGTGGGCCGCAGCTCTCCATGTTTTATGGGAGTTGAGAACCACTACTTTAATGCAATCTGCGCATTACAGTGATGGCTCTAATGCCCTCTTCCACTCTGTTCTCTGCTGCAGGCTCTGGCTGGCATCAAAATCACAGTGGTATATACACACACACTGCAAAAGGGCTATAGTAAACACTGACTGAATTCACGTGAGCATGGAGTTCTCTAAAGGTTAGCCCCAGCAAGTCCCTTACTGCATTCTAAGGATGTTACTTCTTTAGCCAAAGGGGTAGGATCTTGTGCTGAAGGCCCCCAAGTTTGAGCCCTCC